>NC_134483.1:176462164-176594664 GCF_040206685.1 Ascaphus truei
CCCTCCCCCCCTTCCTTTTTTAGTGCAGCAGACAGCTCTGAAAAGAAAAGATGAGTGCATTAAAGTGTATTTACTGTAAGGCATTGCGTATATCACTATTTTGGACTTACCAAGTAAGTCTCACTTACTGTCTTACCTGCTAGTATTGGGGGGAGGATTTCCTGCATTTTATCTTCACCCACCTCCAGACATGCACATGCAAAACAGAAATAGAAATAAATGATTACACAGGCATACTGCACCGACACACTTTATTCGAGCAAATACCCAGTATGTACCTGGCAGATACCTGGAATGCGCCGCTCCTCACCTCTGACAAGCCCCGTTGCGTTTGCCTTCCCAGCCTGGGTTCATGCCTGGCTGACGGGCGGCTGATCTGTTAAATGATAATGATTAGTATTTAATAGGCTGCAATGCTTCGCGTGTCTACCAGATGGCATAAATTCATGAATTGTAATGCAGTATATATATATATATATATACTGTGCAGTATTGCAGCCAGCGGGAATAAAATGCTTCAATCCCTGCCTGGAAAATAACCCAATGCACTCGGGCAGAAAACAGTCACAAACCTCAATACACCCGGGTATACCCGAATTCGTGGGACTAGCCGAGCTCGAATAAAGTGTGTCGCCAGTGTACCAAGCATTAAAAACATGAACCAATGACACAATCCTTCTTTTTTTTGTCTTTATTAAAAACATTTTTCTATAACTTTTGATCTACAGTACAGCACAGTACAATCAAACAGCAAAGTCATTCTCAAACGGGCTGGCCTTCCAGGGACGAGCCCTTATATGCCTCAAAAGACCATTGATGGTGTCTCTCACGGTTCTCATAACATGATCGTTAGCAAGAAAATAACACTACACTTTCTCAAATTGTTTTCCTTAAATTTTCCGGCAGAGCCTTCTTGATTTTATTCCCTTCATAATTTACGTTGTGGGTCCACCCACTGTACATCACAAAACTGACGTGGTGTTTAAAGATGGATAGGGCATATTTCTGGGCTACACCACCACTTCTGATCTTGTATTTCTCCCGGACTTGCAGGGGCAGGTCGCTCAAGATGATGTCTGGGAGTGTTACAATTCTGGGAGCGGGTGTGCTTCTGGCAGCGGGCGAGGGTAGGTGGCCTGGGATGATGCTTTCCTACTGTCGTGGCCTGATCTGGGTTGTCATCTCTTGTTGAGGCCTTATCGGGGTTGTCATCTCATCCTCTTCAAGGGCACACAGGTACACGTATTCTGCAGATGGAGGGGGTGAGCGTGGGGGGGCCAAATCCTGCTCCTGCGTTGGACATACAGGTACAGGAGCAGGGACTCCAAGCAAAGAAAAGATCCCCGCGATGTTCCTCTCCATCTTCTCCATACGCATATCCATATTCAACATGGTCTCCAAAAGAAGATCAATCTTTTGCACCATAGAGTTGTCAGGGATTTCAAAACAATTTAAACCATTCAGCATTTGGGCGAACGAGCTGGATCTTGTGCGAGGACTGCTGTTGACATCTGCGTGGATGGGTGCAGGAGCAGGTGACCTGGGGGTTTCCAGGAGAGCAGCGTCGTGGATGGGTGCAGGACCAGGTGACCTGGGGGTTCTCAGGAGAGCAGCGTCGTGGATGGGTGCAGGAGCAGGTGACCTGGGGATTCCCAGTAGAGCAGCATCGTGGATGGGTGACGGAGCAGGGGACCTGGGGGTTTCAAGGAGAGCAGCGTCATGGATTGGTGCAGGAGCAGGTGACCTGGGTGTTCCCGGGAGAGCAGCGTCATGGATGGATGGCTTCCAAATGTTTTGCTTTGTGTGCACGCCAGCGAATTTCTTCTTGACATAATAAGGCCCAGGGTTTTTAGCCTTTGGAGTCTTCGGAACGTTTTCATTATTCTCCTTTGCCTTTCGCTTTGGCTTGGAATCAGCTTCCGCCTTTCGCTTTATCGTTGTCGGCACAGCAGAAGCAAGCAGGTTCCTGCGTCCATACAGTAGAATCGGGGTTGATCCATGGAAGCAGATGGAATACTGCACAATGCAGTATCTGGACAAGGGCAAGTTCAGATAGAGATCAGCATGTGGGAGGCTATGCAATTAGTGTCACCTTTTATACAACTTTTACACTGTGTCCCTATTTGAAATTTTTCACGGGCATGGACACAAGGTGCAGGTGTTAAAAGTGGGCGTACTGTGTACTAAGAACAGGGAAAACCCGGGCGCTACCTGGAACTAGATAGGAGTTAGAATGGGGTATATTATCCACCTTGAGAGTGGGCAAAGTGTCCCTCTGTTGCTGTTCCTCCTGCGACTCAAACCCCAAAGGAGGATCTACCCAGGATCCTTCAAAGATACAGGAAATAGAAAAAGGGGGGATGGGGGAGCACAGGTGGAATCATATATACTCTGGACTCAGATGTGTAAGACTCTGAGCTGCTGGTGTGGGTGATATAAATCTATGTATATTCTCAAACACTCACACGGCCTTGTGCAAATGCGTGTGCATCAAGGTATCTTTACGTCCTATGTTCTTTTCTTTAAGGGTCTCGTCTGTGCTTTTCCTTCTTCGTTGGTGTAGATCTGTTTCTTTTGTTCTGAAGTACTTCACCTCTCGTCCGGACTGGTTCTTCTATTTCTGGTATTCGTTGTTTCCCTCGGAATTAAAGAACACAGGTTCAGCAACAAAGAGATAGCATGCAAAGGGGACAGTCTAGGTGGGGGGTAATCTATGAGGTAGACGGTATATCATCAAACACTCACACGGACATGTGTGGGTGTACTCAAGGGCTAAGGTATCTTTTGGTTCCCTGAATTGGTCTCACTGTTCCAAATAGTAGGTGATTGATTATAATGATAATAAAATATTGTTACTCACACGGCCAAGTGTGAGTGTACACTTGGAAAGGTATCTTTGGTTAGTCCTGATGTCTTGTGTTGTAGAATTTCTAGCCGCTCCTGTTCTGGATTCCTAGCTCCCAGGTGGGTAAATAAGAATATAAGTCCAAGGATACCGGGCAGAAACTTTATTGAAGTAGTAAACAATTGAACAAAATAAAATGTTAAAAACAGGGGTATATGACAAGCCCTCCGCTTGCTCAACTCGTGGGCTGCGGTAGGGGAAGGGGTGGGAGGCCCGTCTTTGGGATATTCAGCAGTCTCGTGGTGCTACAGCCGCTCGCTCCGCGTCCGGATGGAGCTCTGTACTTCCCTGTTCCTGCTCCCGATGGTGGCCGCAAAGTGTCAAAGTAGTGGGGGGATTTTGAGCAACGCGTTTCGCCCTTCCCCTACCGCAGCCCACGAGTTGAGCAAGCGGAGGGCTTGTCATATACCCCTGTTTTTAACATTTTATTTTGTTCAATTGTCCGTGTGAGTGTTTGATGATATACCGTCTACCTCATAGATTACCCCCCACCTAGACTGTCCCCTTTGCATGCTATCTCTTTGTTGCTGAACCTGTGTTCTTTAATTCCGAGGGAAACAACGAATACCAGAAATAGAAGAACCAGTCCGGACGAGAGGTGAAGTACTTCAGAACAAAAGAAACAGATCTACACCAACGAAGAAGGAAAAGCACAGACGAGACCCTTAAAGAAAAGAACATAGGACGTAAAGATACCTTGATGCACACGCATTTGCACAAGGCCGTGTGAGTGTTTGAGAATATACATAGATTTATATCACCCACACCAGCAGCTCAGAGTCTTACACATCTGAGTCCAGAGTATATATGATTCCACCTGTGCTCCCCCATCCCCCCTTTTTCTATGTACTGTGTACTAAACCTGTCAAGTGGGGTTGAGACCCATTAAAGTATAAATACACCATCCATTTTCTTTATTCAATGCACATTGAATACACATCGACTACACATCAAATATACATTATTGTGCTTGTATTTTTTTCTAAACGCAGCGATGCCGAAGAAAAATATTTCAAAGGATCTGAGCATGAAAATATGGGATATGTACTAAAAAGGACACTGAATTTTCAGATCCAACGCTGGTTAGTTGCTTCGGGCCTCGTTTTAGCAACAAGCACTGTCAGCTATCATGCCCACGGTAAGGCCAAAAGTGTCAAGCGGACCCCCACAGTCACTAATGAGTAAGTATTTTTGTTTTCTTCACTCTACAGTATGTATTGTAATTACACTTTTATTGATGAAATGCAATACTGTTTTTAACAGTACCTTTTATGACTAATAACGTCTTGTATGCATGTTTTTAATATTTGATGAAGATTTACATTCTTAAAATCAATTCATTTAATTTCGACTGTGTACATTAAATATCTCAAACACACACCCATGAAACCCCACAAGATACTGTATATCCCCCATACACACTCAAATATACTGTAAACAGTATATATATGCCTAAGACATGCAGATGAGCATACAGTTGTATTTGCATATTTGCTTTCCTGTGGAGGGTTTTTGTCACTTTTTTTACTCACCATAACTTAACTCAGTATTATGGTAAAGCCTATCCCATAGCCTCTTTGCATACCCAGTTAAAATCAACCCCACACTGATGAGACCCATAAAGGTCGAAACAGCTGTCTGTGGGTGGTTTTCTGGGTATGCACCTTAACCCTGGCTGTGCTCAAAGCTGTGACCATGCAGCAAGCTTAAGCCTATAGGGAACCATGTTAAAAATGGTTTTTGAGGCAAAAAGTGACACTGTGTGCTCATTTGCATGTCATTTCCCAGAATCCCTTGCTGCAGTGGAAGTGCTGTATGCTGGGTGATAATGGGGAAAGGCGGGGTTGCAGACCTGCCTAAGACATGCAGATGAGCATACAGTTGTATTTGCATATTTGCTTTCCTGTGGAGGGTTTTTGTCACTTTTTTTACTCACCATAACTTAACTCAGTATTATGGTATATATATATAAATACATATATATATATATATATACATATACATAACCAATCTCATACTGATGATATCCATCAAGGTTGAAACATGGAATATTTACAGTTACAGAATACAGGAATATTTACAGTTGCTTTATGCTTTACTGTGGAGGGTTTTAGTCACTTTTTTTTACCCACCATAACCTTAATAAGTGTGGTGATTACCGACTCTTATCTCATTTGAGCAAATGTCAGCAACCAACCTCACTCTGTGAGTGGGTTTACTGACTTTGCATCTCCCAAGCCCTTGCTTAAAAGCTGCGTCTAAAGCAGCATGCATTGGCTAAGGGTTGCTCATGTAATGTGAGCAAGAGATAAAAGGTGGCACTGTGTGCTCATTTGCATGTCATTTCCCAGAATCCCTTGCTGCAGTTGAAGTGCTGTGTGCTGGGTGATAATGTGAAAGACAGGGTTGCAGACCTGTTTAAACATGCAAATGAATATACAGGAATATTTACAGTTGCTATATATATATATATATATATATATATATATATATATATATATATATATATATATATATATATATATATATATATATATATAAATAAATATATATATATATATATATATATCACAGCTGGCACTCCAAGCAAGAAAGTCAAATCATGCAGGGAAAGCAAAGAAACTGCACTCAGCGGTACATAGAAAAAAGATTGTATTCAAAAAACATGACAGCAAATATGTAAACCAACGTTTCGGTCCACTAAGGACCTTCTCCAGGGAGGTGCTATATAATTATAACATTATAATATAAAATTACATGTGTGTGTGTATATATATATATATATATATAGATATATATATATATATATATATATATATATATCTATATATATATATATATATATACATACATACATACATATATATATATATATATATATATATATATATATATATATATATATATACATACATACATACATACATACATATATATATGTATATATATATAGGCAATACGATACCGTATGAGCAAATATCAGTGGCAGCACTCCACGAAGTAGTCAAAAAAATTTTTTTTGTATTTAGTGAGACATCATATCCAACGTTTTGGTCCTACACACGGGACCTTTCTCAAGGTGATGTACAAACAGAGTGCAATAGAACACATATAAATACCCTACCAAACCATGACAAACAGGTGCAACACATAATTTAATTCAAATAATAACTTACATGCTAAATGCAGGACCCTCCCATTGCAACCAGACCATCAGGCGTTAACTGGAATGCAATGGTGCTCCCGTCACGTGAAACGCACTCACTGCGCATGCGTGGGTTAAGGGTTATAGGCTATAAGTCAAATTGTCTCCGCCGCGTGTCTCAGAGCCAGGGGGGCGCATCTAACCAAAGAAACGCATGTCTGCGCATGCGCGAGACACGAACTGGTGAAGGGAGAGTGTAACTCTTGTGGAGCTGACAAAAAAGCCATTGCGCATGCGAATTTATGAATTGTGATTCGAAAAATGTGATTTATTTAATCAGGTGCCCTTGTGGGCTCTATTACATCGGCAAGACTATAAGGATGCGCGGTTGATGTGTTTATTGATAATGGTTCGGATTTAATTGGCTGCAATTCTTCGCATATCCGCCAGATGGCAGATATTCATGAATTGTAATGCGCATGCGCTTCAGTAATGTGTCGACTTGCAGGTGTTTAAAAGAATACCACAGTGGTCCATTGTAAATTGGCCTTGGGACTGAAGAAGTTACAATAATGTATCAATTTAGGCTTTTCATATTAAAACTAAACGCGCAGTGTCTGGTGTTCTACAGTATTGTCCTGAGAGTTCCGAGATGAGTGCACAACTGCAGTCCGTGTTCCAAAAACCCGACAGAACGTACGCTTATTTAATATGGGCCGCGATTAATGCCACAGATGATAAGATGGCAACAGTTGTCCAAATTTATCAGTATTTTATCGAAAACTATGACTTTTACAAATTTTCACCAGATGCTCATGTGTGGAAGCGTGCAATAAGGAAAAAGTTATTTATCGATCCATGTTTTTTTCGTATTGATCCCAATGTTATTGGAGGGTATTGGTGTGTATCACCGGGTTTTTTCCATATCTATGATCATGGAGACTTCAAAAGGCGAAAGGTCATGTTAAAACCAACTAAGAAACATCAGTCACAGGCAAGCAATGCGCCAGCACCAGCACCGGCTTCCAATAACGGTCCAACCATCAGTGAAAACCTGGTGACCGACAACACTTGCTGTCTGTCCCTGCCCAGATACCTGCAGCCTGAGCCGGATTTCGCGTACAGATTCCAGCAAGCTAGCATGTACCTAAGCGATTTCCAGCCTCATCAGCTGACTACAGGTGTAGTAGTCCCGCTGTCACCTGTCAACTACGTGTATGATCAAGAATACGGGACTGGCAGTGGCTCGGCGCCAGTTGATTGGCAAAGTCTATGGTGAGTAATGTTGCCGTATTTTATTCTGTTTTTGAAATATCAATGCACAGTCAAGCGAGTCTCCTGTAAGCAATATCATTGGCTGAGCAGCTTCTACAGTAGATACTGAACAATTGGTGGAACGCTAGGTGCATGCGCATTGGAACCTTCAAGAAACGCATATGCGTGTCATCACATCAACAGTAGGCGCATGCGCATGTGAACAGGAGACGCCCCCCGAGAAAATTATTGGTGGGACTGACTGTGGGAACTTCTTTAGGGGACTGACTGACCATTACAGTAAAACTTTAACTTTTGTTTTCCCTCAGAAAAGAAAACTCTCATCTCATGCGGAAAACGGCAAATGGAGGGATTTCGATGGATAATATCGCTTTGTGTTACAATGCCTGCACATTGCTGAATCTGATTTAAAAAAAACACGTACCGGAGTCTAAAGTTTAGTGGCCGTTATTATTGATTAGGATAGAATACTGAAACTGAGAGCTTCATAGAAAACCTGAAACAGTATGCTGTTGTTTTCAGACCGTATACAATACTTTTTTTATATATACTATATAATAAACCCGAAAAATAAAAAGTATGCATTTATTTTACATGTATTCCAGTACATATGTGTATTCTATACCCGTACAGCATTATTGTTTTAATAATCTTGTGATGTACTGTACAGTGCTGAGCATGCCTACAGTATACTGTACAGCAGGCCTGCACAACACGCGGCCTGCAGGCCACATGCGGCACGCCGGCACTCACTGTGAGGCCCGTGGCGGCGGCTGCTTTCCCCCCCTCCTCCTCCTCCCACTCCTTCCGAGCCCCCTTTCCCTGCCCCCACGAGCCGAGCCCGCTCTCCCTCCCCCCGCGAGCCGAGCCCGCTCTCCCCTTCCTCCCGCGAGCTGAGCCCGCTCTCCCCTTCCTCCCGCGAGCCGAGCCCACTCTCCCTCCCCCCGCGAGCCGAGCCCGCTCTCCTCTTTCTCCCCGGGGGAGCCGAGCCTGCTCTCAAGTGTTGCACTTCCGGTCCCCGCTGCTTGCGAGCGAGCGAGCGCGTGCAGTCCCGCCGTGATCGGAGGTGAGGAGGAGATGTGAGGTGCAGGGGGATATGTGCAGGGGATGTGATGTGCAAGTGGAGGTGGGGTGATGTGCAAGGGGAGGGGGGGTGATGTACAAGGGGAGGGGGGGTGATGTACAAGGGAGGCGGGGTGATGTGCAAGAGGGGGGGTTGATGTGAAGGGGAGGTGGTGTGCAGGGGGGTGCTGTGCAGGAGGGGTGATGTGAGGTGCAGGGGGTGATGTGAGGTGCAGGGGAGGTGATGTGCAGGGGGGGGTGATGTGCAGGGGGGGTGATGTGCAGGGGGGTGATGTGCAGGGGGGGTGATGTGCAAGGGGGGTGATGTGAAGGGGGGGTGATGTGCAGGAGGGATGATGTGAGGTGCAGGGGTTTATGTGAGGTCCAGGGGGTGAGGTGCAGGGGGGTCATTGGAGGTGCAGGGGGTGTCATTGGAGGGGCAGCGGGGGGTCAATGGGGGGGCGGGGGGGTCACTGTAGGTGCAGGGGAGGGTCATTGGAGGTGCAGGGGGGGTGATTGGAGGTGCAGGGGGGAGAATGATGTGAGGTGTAGGGGGGGAGAATGCTGTGAGGTGCACGGGGGAGAAGGATGTGAGGTGCAGGGGGGTAGGAAGTGTGTGGTGTGCAGGGGGGTATTGCGTGTTTGATGTGGAGGGGGAGTATTATGTGTGTGGGTGAGGGGGAGAGATGGGGGTATGAGAGATAGATGGGGAGTATCGCAAAGGTTGATAGTGAGGGGTTCTGGGGGAGATATGAGGATGATGATGAGGGGTGCTGGGGGATATATATGAGGATGATGATGATGATGATGATGATGATGAGAGGTGCTGGAGGAGAGATAGAGATGATGATGATGATGATGATGATGATGATGATGATGATGATGATGATGATGATGATGATGATGATGATGATGATGATGATGATGATGCGGCCCAAATTGTTTTTCCTTGGAGCAGTTTGGCCCTTCTCGCTTAACGAGTTGTGCAGGCCTGCTGTATAGTATGTTCTAGAAACACTGTATTTTGTTACAGTATAAAAGGAGACAATGGAACAATTTAAAACAAATCAACATTTTCTTTTATTGGTGGAGTAAGTACAAAAACATTTATTTACAAATACAATTTAAAAACATTTTAAGTGTACAGTACAGCAATTCAAAACATTAACAGGTGTAGGGTTTACTGCTAGAGAAAACATTTATGTACAGAAAGTCAAAACATTTACAGTAGGATGGTGTACAGAACAGTCAGTCAGGCCTGCACAACTGCAGTCCTCGAGGGACGCAAACAGGCCCGGTTTCCAGGATAATCTTGAAAACCGGGCCTGTTTGCGGCCCTCGAGGACTGGAATTGTGCAGGTGTTGTGTAAGTAAAAACATGTCTTTATTAATACAAGTTAAAACACGCAACATCTCCTTTATTAAAGTACAGAAAGTCAAAACATTTACAGAATAACAGTATGGTGTTAGAATTTTTTTAAATTTATTAATTAAATTTAAAACAAGCAACATCTCCTTTATTAAAGTACAGAAAGTCAAAATATTTACAGTAGGATGGTGTACAGTACAGTAAGTCAGGCCTGCACAACTCCAGTCCTCGAAGGCCGCAAACAGCCCCGGTTTTAAAGGATAACCTTGAAAAACGGGCCTGTTTGCGGACCTCGGGGACTGGAATTGTGCAGGTCTTGTGTACAGTAAGTAAAAACATTTCTTTATTAATACAAGTTAAAACATGCAACATCTCCTTTATTAAAGTACAGAAAGTCAAAACATGTACAGCACAACAGTATGGTGTTATTAAAAAAAATTCTTTATTCATAAAATTTAAAAAACGCAACATCTCCTTTATTAAAGTACAGAAAGTCAAAACATTTACAAAAACATTTACAAAAAATAAACAACAGTTGAACAGTCACGCAAATTCGTTCCCCACTAGATTGTCCTTCCAGGGCCGATGCCTTGTATGGTGCAAAATGCCGTTAATGGAGTCTCAAACAATTTTCATTAAAGGATCTGAAATTGAAAAATAGCGCCGCAATTCCTCCACAATAGTCCTTCTTAAATTTTCAGGAAGCGCCCTTTTTTCGTGATTTCCTTCGTAGTTTACATTGTTGGCCCACCCGCAGTACACCAAGTAGGACATGTGGTGCTTAAAAATTAACATGCCATACTTCTGGGGTAAACCAGCACTTATCACCCTATACTTCTCCCTGAGTGCCGGTGGCAGCTCGCGCAGGATGATGTTGGGTACCGTATCGATGCAAGCGTATGTAGGTTGGGTTCTGGGAGCGGGTGTTCTTCTGGGAGCGGGTGTGCTTGTGGCGGTGGCGAGGGTAGGTTGTCTGGGAGGAAGCTTTCCTCCTGACTTGGTCACCGTGTTGTCTCCTGGCGTGGTCTTGACGGGGTTTTCATGTTATCCTCCTCCTCAACGGCATATATGTACACAAATTCTTCTGGTGGAGGGGGTGCGCTTGGTGTTGGAAGGTGGTCGAAGGTCCCATTCATCACATCCATGCAACCCTCCTGCTCCGGCGTCGAGGATACAGGGTCATGAACACCGAGCAAATTATGTATCCCCGCTATGTCAGTCTCTATCTTCTCCATCCGTCAATCCATCTTCTCAATCCGTTGATCCATCTTCTGCATCCGTTGATCCATATTTAGCATGGTCTCTAAAAGCAGATCTATCTTTACCAGCATTGTAGAGTTCCCAGGGATATCCACACTTAACCCATTCAGCATGCGGTCTAACGAGCTGGTTCTTGTGCATGGCGTCCTGTGGACATCTGGGTGGATGGGTGCTACGGAGGATGAGATGGGGGTTCCCTGGAGAGAAGCGGCAGCGTCGTCGAAGAAGGATGGAGGAGGTGACCTGTGGATTTCCGGGAGAGAAGCGGCAGCGTTGTCGAAGAGGGATGGAGAATGCAACCTGTACATTTCCGGGCGAGAAGCGGCAGAGTCGTCTAAGCCTAATGGAGAAAGTGACCCGTGGATTTCAGGGACACCAGCGGCAGCGTCGTCGAAGAGCAATGGAGAAGATGGGCTGTGGGTTTCCGGGAGAGCGGCGGCAGCGTCGTGGATGAGTAGTGGAGAAGATGGGCTGTAGATTTCTGGGAGAGCGGTGGCAGAGTCGTCGAAGCATAATCGAGGAAGTGGCATGCGGGTTCGGTGGGTTGGCTGCCATTTGTTTTGCATTGAGTGTACATCACCGAATTTCTTCTTGATAATAAGGCTTACGTGTATTAAAACCCTTAGCCTTTGGGGTCAGCAGAAGGTTTTCTTTATTAGCCCTAGCCTGTTGCTTTGGCCTTGGCTTGGAAACGGCATCCGCCTTTCGCTTTTTTGGCACGACAGGCACGACAGAAGAGAGTAGTTTCTTGCGTCCGTAGAATCGGGGTTGATCCATGGAAGCAGATGGCACAATGCAGTATCTGGACAAGGGCAAGTTCAGATACAGATCATCGAGTGGGAGGCTATGCAAAGTGTGTAACCTTTAATGCACAGCGACTAGGTACAAGTTTTAAAAGTGGGCGTACTCTAATGTGAGTCATTAACGTATAAATACACCATCCATTTTGTGGATTCACTGCACATTGAATACACATAGACTAAACATCGAATATACATTCTTGTGTTTGTATTTCTTTTTCTACTCGCAGCAATGCCTGTTAAAAAGATTTCCAAGGATCTTAGCATGAGAATTAAGGAGATGTACACGAGCGGACAATGAATTGCAGATATCCAATGTTGTTTAGCTGCTTCTGGCCGCATTGTGCCATCAACCACCGTGTGCTATCATGCACACGGAAAAACCAAACAACGCATGAGGACACCAACAGTAACTAACGCGTAAGTATATTTATATAACTATATAATACAGTATATCTATTATTGTTTATATTGCTGCATATTAATAGAACTATATATTGTGTAGATCTATCTAATTTTATAGTTATTTTGGTGTATTTATATAACTACAGTATATAATACAGTATATCTATTATTGTTTATATTGCTGCATATTAATAGAACTATATATTGTGTAGATATATCTAATTTTATAGTTATTTCGGTATATTTATATAACTACAGTATATAATACAGTATATCTATTATTGTTTATATTGCTGCATATTAATAGAACTATATATTGTGTAGATCTATCTAATTTTATAGTTATTTCGGTATATTTATATAACTACAGTATAATACAGTATATCTATTATTGTTTATATTGCTGCATATTAATAGAACTATATATTGTGTAGATCTATCTCATTTTATAGTTATTTCGGTATATTTTTATAACTACAGTATATAATACAGTACAGGCATACCCCGCATTAACGTACACAATGGGACCGGAGCATGTATGTAAAGTGAAAAAGTACTTAAAGTGAAGCACTACCTTTTGCCACTTATCGATGCATGTACTGCTGCGGCCGAGTTTATTCGAGCATTTGCCCGGTCTCGGCCGCAGCAGTAACCTGGCGCGCGCCGGAGGGTGCCCGGCGCACGCCAAAGCTGCGGAGGAGCGCCCTCCGATCGGGGCACTCTCACTCCCGCTGCCGGGTCCGCCGGGTCCCCCGGAACCCCCTGCCGCCGTCCCCCACATCGCGGGACACCAGGGCTCCCTCGGGGAGCCCTGGACGCGCGTGCAGGGGGCGCAGGCTCCCGATGACGCGTGACCGCGCATCGGTGATGCGCGGCACGCTGAGGGAGTGCGGCTAGCACGCCGGGGCATCCCCCGGCTTGCGGTGCTAGCCGTGCTGCAATAAAGTGTGTCGGTAGTGTACTGTACTGCAATCGTCATATATGTGCCTAACTGATGTAAATAACACATGTGTAACAGGCTCTATTGTCTCCCCGCTTGCGCACAGCTTCGGTACAGGTAAGGAGCCAGTATTGCTGTTCAGAACATGCTGACAGGCGCATGCGTTAACTGCTGTTTGCCTATTGAGAGATATGTACTTACCCGCGAGTGTACTTAAAGTGAGTGTCCTTAAACCGGGGTATGCCTGTATATCTATTATTGTTTATATTGCTGCATATTAATAGAACTATACTGTATATTGTGTAGATCTATCTTATTTTAAAGTTATTTCGATATATTTATATAACTACAGTATATAATACAGTATATCAATTATTGTTTATATTGCTGCATATTAATAGAACTATATATTGTGTAGATCTATCTAATTTTATAGTTATTTCGGTATATTTATATAACTACAGTATATAATACAGTATATCTATTATTGTTTATATTGCTACATATTAATAGAACTATATATTGTGTGGATCTATCTAATTTTATAGTTATTTCGGTATATTTATATAACTACTGTATATAATACAGTATATTTATTATTGTTTATATTGCTGCATATTAATAGAACTATATATTGTGTAGATCTATCTAATTTTATAGTTATTTCGGTATATTTATATAACTACAGTATATAATACCGTATATCTATTATTGTTTATATTGCTGCATAATAATAGAACTATATATTGTGTAGATCTATCTAATTTTATAGTTATTTCGGTATATTTATATAACTACAGTATATAATACAGTATATCTATTATTGTTTATATTGCTGCATATTAATAGAACTATATATTGTGTAGATCTATCTCATTTTATAGTTATGTCAGTTTATTTATATAACTACAGTATATAATACAGAATATCTATTATTGTTTATATTGCTGCATATTAATCGAACTATATATTGTGTAGATCTATCTCATTCTATACTATTTTTACTGTAAATGATGTGCTGTACTTTAGGCCTACTGCACTGTAACTTACCGGATTGTTGTTTTTCTGTACACTGTAGGGAGACAACCCTTCTGGTTGACAAAATAAGTGAAGAGAATGATGAGAAGAGTGCCTTAAGGGTAAAATACACTCTGCAGCAAAATCACAATCTCACTGTATCCGAAACCAGCATAAAGAAGATGGGACCCAGAATAGATGGAAATATGGACATGTGAGGTTAGTACTGGACAGTACAGGAGGTTAAAGTGTTGTTTAAGAAACTGTACTGTAAAATTATTCCTTGTCATTACAGAGCGTACCCTATGATAAGGGACGTTAACAAGATCAAGAGAGTGGTCCAGGCCCAGGCATGGATCGACAGTGGAGAAACTTTCCAGGATTGCATCTTCACTGAGTCTATTGTTTCGCTGGAGAGATTTTCCACCTTCGCATTCCACAAAAAAGGTCGCATATCTATGAAGTCGCGTCCGAAACACCCAGTGAAGATGCATGTGTGGAATGCCATCTCTAGGCGTGGACCAGGATGCATCGTCATCTTTGAAGGTACAGTAAAATGTATGTCACACGCTTTTGCCTTATGCACTGTACTGTACTAGTGTGCAGTTTTTTGAGCACTTTTCTTTTCTTGTTATAGGAATCATTATTAAAGCTTTTTTCCAAGAGCAAATTGTGCCTGAAATTGTGGAATACATCACACGTGAGTTCCCAGATGGTCACCGTTTCCACCAGGACAACGATCCAAAGCACACCGCTTCAACAGTGCATATTCTTGAGCGTGGTATCAACTGGGTGAAGATGCCAGCGGAGTAAGTGCGGTAAACATGTCTCATTTTTTCCCACTGTTTTTACTGTGTATCTCTTTAACTAATTGTCCTTTTTTTTCCCTTCCAATGACAGACTTTAATCCTATCGAAATGGTCTGGCATCAGCTGAAGGATCATATCTGAAAAGTCGTGAAACCCTCCAAAAAGGATGTGTTGCCGCAAGGCATAATGAGTTTTTGGAACGATGTACTCACCGTGGAACGATGCAATAAATATATTGACCATATTACGACTGTGTTGCCCATTGTGATCGCGCGTAATGGGCAAGCATCAGGAAGGTAGTATGGTATAGTACTGTTCTGTAGTATTGTAAGTACAGTATGATACAGGTAAGTATGGCACAGATTTTTTTTCCCTGAGAGAGCAGCACTAGCCATTTGGTTACTAAGTATTTAACAATAGTCAAAGTATACAGTTGTTCAAGTATAGACTAGTTTGACAGTACTAACTGCATACTGTAGTACTGTGTAGCTATACAGTACACAATGCCATAATATGCACCTAACTGCTCAATTTTTTCTTTCCTGAGAGAGCAGCACCAGCCATCTGGTTGCAAAGTATTTAACAGAAGTTCCAGTAGTTCCAGTATAGACTAGTTTGACAGTACTATACAGCACACAATGCCATAATACAGCTCAACCCCGTTATAGCGCGATCCACTACAACGCAAATTTGCTTATAACGTGGTCTGAGCATGGCTCCCGAATTGAAAGCCTCCATTTTGCCACCTTACCTGCATCTCAAATCCTCCATTTTGCTCTCCTCTTCCAGCTGTCCTGTCCACGCGCTCATCTCTCTCCTCTTCCTGCTGTCCACCTGCTCATCTCGCGTTAAAATTTCACCGGCATCAGCTCTCGAGCCTCCTCATTACAGATTTCATTCTCCTCCATTTTGCCGCCTTACCAATGCTCTCCTCTTCCTGATGTCCACGTGCTCATATCTCTTTGCTCGTCGCGTGCCATGTTTTTTTTTTTTTTTTCAAACATTCAATTCAATGCTTTATTAACTATAGACACACAATTAAACATTAATACATTTTGTACAAAACACATGCAGGGATTGAACTTGGGACCTTCTGATACCAATGCCTTGCCTCTTACCTCTACACCATAGGCTTAGTGTAACAAGACTTAACCTATAAATATATTTATCCTCTACAACACATTGCCACAGGGTACATGTCAATGTTAAATCTTAAGTCTACTTCTAGATGTCTATGACATCACACAGCTTCTGTGGTGTAGAGGTAGAACTCCAAACCAACATTTGAATGGGTCCTGGGTTCAATTCCTGTGTGATATAGTATATCATAATTATTATTTTAATTATATTGTATAATTTATAAATATATAACTATTTATTATTCTTTATTAAGTAATAATTATTTAATAATTAATAATGATGTATTAATAATAATTCTTTATTAATAATTATTTCTTACTAATTCATTATTAATAATTCTTTATGATTAATTATGTATTAATAAGTATGATTATTAATTATTATTAACAATTAATTAACTAATAATTATTACTAATTAATACTTAATACTAATTATTAATACTTAACTATTAATAAAACATATTAATATTTAATAATTATTAATAATTAGTAAGTATTAATTGTTATTAATAATTAAGTATCAATAATTATTATTACTAATTAGGTATGAATAATTATTAAGTATTAATTAGTAATACTTATTAACTAGTAAAAATTATTAATTGTTAATGATAATAAATAATCATACTTATTAATCATAATATAATTAATAATAATAGTATTATTAATTAATAATTATTAATAAATAATTATTCATGTAGAATTATTATTAATACTTAATACATAATTATTAATACATACTTAATAAAAGAATAATAAATAATAATAATATTATTATTATTTATTATTTATAAATTATACAATATACAATATACAATATAATTAAAATAATAATTATGATATACTATATCACACAGGAATTGAACCCAGGACCCATTCAAATGTTGGTTAGGAGTTCTACCTCTACATCACAGAAGCTGTGTGATGTCATAGACATCTAGAAGTAGACTTAAGATTTAACATTGACATGTACCCTGTGGCAATGTGTTGTAGAGGATAAATATATTTATAGGTTATGTCTTGTTACACCAAGCCTATGGTGTAGAGGTAAGAGGTAAGGCATTGGTATCAGAAGGTCCCGAGTTCAATCTCTGCATGTGTTTTGTACAAAATGTATTAATGTTTAATTGTGTGTCTATAGTCAATAAAGCATTGAATTGAACGTTTGAAAAAAAAAATCCATGGCACGCAACGAGCAGAGAGATATGAGCACGTGGACATCAGGAAGAGGAGAGCACTGGTAAGGCGGCAAAATGGAGGAGAATGAAATCTGTAATGAGGAGGCTCGAGAGCTGATGCCGGTGAAATTTTAACGTGACCCCGGTTGTAACGCGGTCTTGGGGTTGTGGACACCAAGGACCGCGTTATAACGGGGTTTAGCTGTACAGTATGCACATAACTGCACTAATTTTTTGTTTTCTTGTATTTTCAGAAAAAAAGAATGGACTGGGGGAGAGGGGGGTATTGTGTAAAGTTTGTGAACTGTTTGTACAGTTAAGTGTATCTAAACTGCAGTCATGATGTACACAAAACCTCCCCTCTCTCAATGAACTACTGTACTGTACACAGAATGAGGAAGAAGATAAAGACGGAAAAAATTATATTATTATATATATATTATTATATATTATATATTATTAATTAATATTATTATCAATGTGCATTATTCATGATTATCCACAGGCCCTCAATTTTCATCTGACAGAAGAACTGAATAAAGACTGCATTTTGTATTATTCATCATTATTTGTATATTTGTATTTTTTGTTCCTGATAAAATAAAATAAATATTTCTTTACATTCATGCTAATCATAATCATTGACCCCCCCCCCCCACTACACCAAAGAAAAAGAAAGACAAAAAGTGGTAATTTACTGCATCAAAAACATGAATCAGATTATGGGTTTTTTAACTCTCAATTTCACAGTGCTGTGCAAATCAGATTTACATATCAAATTCGAGAAGGGCTTATCGCAAGCGTTACCGTAAACAAAGCCTCAAAGGGTTGGGGGGTGGATGGGTGAGTCATGCGCAGTAATCATCAGTTAGCTCCCATCCCAAAGAGGATTACAGAGAGGTGACTCAAAGCCAACAATAGGAAAATTAGGCACGCAGGCGCAGAGAGGTGATGCTCGGCTAGGGACGGACGATTAAAAACACAATGACAAGCTTTAGAAACGGAATGATTCTGGAGAGGTGTCTGTCGATAAGAGGTTCAAATCCTTGAGCGAGCGTTGTGTGTGTGCATGGGGGAGGAGGTACAGGGTACAGCTGCATGAAGGATTAGCTGTTCTGCAGTTCAAAGAAATTACATATTTTCAAAAGTCAGGTCAACATAATAATTTGATCCCTACACCCCCAAATACCTAAAAAGCACACATATCAACCGTGTGCAGTCAAACACAGTGTCGCAGTCAAAAGCAACAGCACAGATTGAATATCGTAATATCAAGATGGTTTAGGCAGGCATTTGGAGAAAATAAAAATAAAAAATGAGGAGAAAAACAATAGATATATTTTTCTTTTTGGTCACTCACTCTTGAACTTTGCAAGAATGCAGTGGTGAAGTTACAGACACATGCGCAGTAATCATCAGCTATGTACTGTAGCTCCCATCCCAAAGAGGATTACAGAGAGGTGACTCAAAGCCAACAATAGGAAAATTAGGCACATAGGCGCAGAGAGGTGATGCTCGGCTAGGGTCGGACGATTAAAAACACAATGACAAGCTTTAGAAACGGAATGGTTCTGGAGAGGTGTCTGTTGATAAGAGGTTCAAATCCTTGAGCGAGCCTTGTGTGTGTGCGTGGGGGAGGAGGGTACAGGGTACAGCTTCATGAAGGATTAGCTGTACTGCAGTTCAAAGAAATTACATATTTTCAAAAGGCATGTCATCATAATAATTTGATCCCAACACCACCAAATACCTAAAAAGCATACAAATCAACCATGTGGAGTCAAACGCACAGTGTCGCAGTCAAAAGCTACAGCACAGATTGAATATCGTAATATCAAGATGGTTTAGGCAGGCTTGTGGAGAAAATAAAAATAGAAAATGAGGAGAAAAAAAATATATATATATTTTTTGGTCACACACTCTTGAACTTCGCAAGCAAGCAGTGGTGAAGTTACAGACGCATGCACAGTAATCATCAGCTATCAAGCAGGAATGTGATTGAAACCAGAAAGACACACATTCAAAGGAATGGTGTGGGAGAGGTGTACTGTACTGTAGATAAGATAAGAAGTTGAAATACTGCAGTGCAGTAAATTATCCTGTGTGTGTGCGGGGGCGAGCGAAGGGAGAACGCTGTATATGCCGAAATGTGATACTGTTACAGTACACGCCTATGCGTTTCAACAATTTTCAAATGAGACATACATCACTGCACATGCATGTATAAATATGCAAATTTACAATTACTGCGCACGCACACGCAGGCTGTGTACTGACATAGGTTGAACTGCTAAAGTATTAGACTTTGAAGACAATAGCTCGCGAATGCCCCCCCCCCGAGTTTTTAGACGGTATTGCAGTATTGCAGACAGCACTAATAAAATGCTAATATTACAAGCGCTAAAATACCGCAATATACTCCGGAAAAAAAAACATACTGCATCTGCCCGCGGTTATCAGAGTTGCGCTGCTACGGCCGCACTAGGGTAAAGGCGGCCGCAGCTGTATATATATATATATATATATATATATAATATATATATACTGTGTGTGTATATGTATGTGTGTGTATATATATATATATATATTAATATATATATATATATATAAATATATATATACACACACACACACACGTAATATTATATTATAATGTTATATTTATATAGCGCCAAAAGTGTTCTCAGCGCTTCACAAAGAATACAGAACAGGGAATTATAATAATAGCAGTTTACTAAACAGTTTATTTTAGAGAAATTTTGTGGCCTACTGTAACAAATTGTTGTGTTTTCCTTTACACTGTAGGACGACAACGCTTCTGGTTGACCAAATAAGTGAAGATAATGACGAGAGGTGTGCCACAAGGGTCAAGAACGCTCTAGAGAAAGTTCACAATATAAACGCTTCTGAGAACAGCATCAGGCAGATGAGAAGCAAATTGGGATGGAAATATGGACGTGTAAGTTTAGTACTGGAGAGTACAGTAGGTAAAAGTGTGGTTTAACTGTATAGTACTGTACCTCTAAAAATGTTCCTTGTCATTACAGAGCGTATCCTATGATTGACACAGTGGTTCACCTATGCCTTATGGGTTGCCATTATGGCAGTCAACGTGAAAGCTGCAACAACAAAAAAAAACCCCAGTACCAAATAAAAAAGACATTCATTTTCAATTAAAAAAATGTTCATAAATCAATTGATTGGCAGAGTGACCCACCATATCCTATGGGCATATTTTTCCACTATGGCAGTCAATGGGAAACCAGCAAATAAAAAACAAGTAGCAAATAAAATACATTATATTTCAATTTAAAACAAAATGCCCATTAACTAATGATATAGCACATTGGCACACCATTGACTTGCCACAATGGCAATCAATGGGCAACCTGCAACAAGCAGCAAATAAAATACACTCCCCTGATACAGGATGAACAGGGGCAGGAGAAGATGGTTTCTTAGGCACCAGGGTTGAAGCAGGTCGGGGACTTTGTATACACCAATGCCTGGTAATCGCAGGAACAGTCACTGGAAGTGCAACCACTGCTAAGACTCTTCTTCCCACATTGACCTACTCAGTCTCACAGAATGGCCCCTCCTCCCCTACCTGCCATGTCCACCACTCATTATAAAAAAAAATTAAACAAATAGAACAAATTAAAAAATTAAGAAAATAATATTAAAAAAAATATATATTTTACAAAAACATATATATTTTTTAGATATGGTGTTGCAGGGTACATGCAACTACACACGTGGGTTTCTTGACAAGGCTGTTTTATTTTGTCTTGAAAAATATACAGCACACAAAACAAAAATAGCTCTTTTTCAGCAACAAACGAAAAGGGCTTTTCCTTCAGCAAACCGAACAAAACAGTTTCTCTTTAGCAGACTGTTTATATATATGCAGCTACCCTTTTTCTATGCAGGGGACAGACAGTTCACAGTTTCACTACTTTGCTACTCAGACCTTGTTTTCAGGAATCACTTTAGCAGCTAACTCCTCTCTCATCAACAGCCATATCCATGTGTCTATAACCTGGATTTTAACACAGCTTGATTAGGCAGCTGGGATCCAACTAATTGTCCTGAGGTTCCCAGCTGAAGTTTAACCTAGTCAGTGCTGCACTGCAGACTAGACATAGGTTTTCCAGGCATATAACTGGTGGCTTTTATTTACCCTGTCACATATGGTTTGTGTTGTGTTTGTGTCTGTGTGACTGTGTGTGTGTCTCTATCTATCAGTCTCTCTCTCTCCCTCTCAGCATCTCAGTGCAGCCAGCTCCTTTCTCACCTTCTCTATCTCTCTAATTGTTGTGCAGATAAGTGGACATGGCCACATAAATTGCATACTGTTGTTCCGGGTTTGATTTTTTTAATGACCTATTACTCTGTCATGGTTCTTAAAAGTTCCTACAGCGGATTATAAATAAACACAATCCGCAGAACGTTGATTTTGGTGGGGGGGGGGGGAGGGTGAGGAGGGATTTTTATTTAAATATGCAAATCCGAGCCATATAGAAGGATTCTAAATAATCCGTTTGGACTGCAGTTTGAACAACCCGTCTATGGATTTTAACCTGCGTTTTTTACATGGAAAGTCCAGGACATTCAGGGAACGGATCTGGACTGTTCCAACCATCTCTACTTGAAAAAAGAACTATATACTGTATGTGATTGAGTTTTTGTCATTTTTAAATTTATATTAAAGGTAATAGACCTTGATGGGTTTCTTGGTGTGCTCTTCTATGGGTTTTTTTATTCTTGTTCTACTGTACAAGTTGCTTGGAAGACCAGTTTGAAGGGGAATCGCCCTTTAAACCCTACTACATCTACCATAACGACTACTAATGGACATTTAACTGTAGCATTTTTTAACCTATTGCTAGCGCAGGGGGGGGGGGGGGGGGGGCTTATTGTTCTTTTCAATAAATTACGATGTTTTATGAAAATTTGCAGGCCAAAGTTTGACAAATTCACCCATCACTAGTGATTATGGTAGGTGTCATGTGGTGGTAGTTACACCCCCTGGAGGGAAGGGAAGCATTGATACCTTTTATACTGTACCTTAACAAGGCATTGCATGGCAATGGAATGAAATGCAATGAGTAAATAGGATTTGGGGCAGATTCGTCCATCTCTACTCATAATGACACACAACTATATCTTTCAACCCATAATCTTACATCTGACATTGAGTCCCAAGTCACTTATTGTCTCACTGCTATTTCAGACTGGATAGCACTCCGTCTCCTGAAGCTTAACAGTTCCAAAATGGAACTCATTATAATACAATTGAAACCAGGACCAATTGTCAGTTTCTGCATTTTCTGTCACAGTCAATGACACTACCAATTATCCTGTCTCCCAAGCACAATGTCTAAGTGTAATATTTGACTTCTCTATCTACTCTAACATGTATAGTTGTGTTAAATTCTTCCTCTGTAACACTGCAAAAATACACCCTTTCCTCTGTCACGTCAAAGCTAAAAAACTCATGAATTTCCTTTTTTACAATATTCACTGTTGCAAGCCTTCTACTTTGGCCTTCCTCACAACTACATACTCTGCAATCTATCAAAAATGTTGCCACACTCCTTTAGTAAGGTTGCCAGATGTCTAGTATTGAACCGAACGTTCCTGTATTTGGACACTATGACCAGTAAAAAATGAGAAATAATACTGGACATGTAATACTTCTCTCTGCTCCATTTGTCTCTACAAATGTCTCACATCTCAAACCTTTTTCAATTTTCTTCCCTACCAGCTAAACTCCATCTCCAATTTTCACCAATACATATCCACTCCTACTCCCATCTTAAAGTCACGCCTAAAATTTCACCTCCTCAGCAAAGCACTAGACCTGAATATAATTCTCACACTCCTGATTCACTTACTGCTAGAGATGGGCAACATTTTTGCTGAAATCCTAATTCGAATTGGCCAGTTCCTTTCAGACGCAGAATTCCATGGATCAGTCTCAAAAAGGCAAAATTCGTTTTTTTTTCCCCTACCACTGACAACCCATCTGACGGATAAGGAATCTGAATCTGCAAACAGAATCCGTATCTGCAAACAGAATCCAAATCGACACACTGATTTATTATGCATGTATGTAAATCTTTATTTATATAGTGCTCAAAGCTGTACTCAATGCTTTACAAAACAGACAATAAGGTACGGGGAATTATAATACAATATGTGCAACAAACAAAATCAGACAATAGGAAAGGAAATCCCTGCCGTGGAGAGCTTACAATCTAAGTGGTATGTTGGGAGACTACAGAGACAGCATATGATGTAATAAGTGCTGTAGATGGCAGTGTTTGGCCACGCTGGTTGATAGGAATGACTGTAGGACAATAGGCATGTGTCTAGGCTTTGAAACACTTAATTTAAGAAGTGAGTTTTAGGGTTTGACTTATTTATTTATTTATTTATAAAATATTTTACCAAGAAGTAATACATTGAGAGTTACCTCTCGTTTCAAGTATGTCCTGGGCATAGCGTTAAGACAAATAATACATGGTTACAAATACAGTTACATAAATGAACAGGGTATACATTATATACAAGACATTGCATGCACAGTTAAAGAAAATATATGTTATGGGCGAATGAAACAGTTACAGACCAGATTAAAATGTGAGACAGCCTTAGATTTGAAAGAACTTAAACTGTGGTGGATGTGAGAGTCTCTGGTAGGTTGCTCCAGTTTTGGGGTGCACGGTAAGAGAAGGAGGAACGGCCGGATACTTTGTTGAGCCTTGGGATCATGAACAGTCTTTTGGAGTCTGATCTCAGGTGATAAGTGCTGCATGTGGTAGGGGTGAGGAGCTTGTTCAGGTAGCTGGGTAGCTTGCCCATAAAGAATTTAAAGGCAAGACAGGAAAGGTGAACTTTGCGCCTAGACTCTAGTGATGACCAATCTAGTTCTTTGAGCATTTCGCAGTGATGTGTGTTGCAGTTGCATTGGAGAACAAAATGACAAATTGAGTTGTAGAGGGTGTCAAGTTTGCTAAGGTGGGTTTGAGGTGCCATGCCATATACTATGTCTCCATAGTCAATAATTGGCATTAGCATCTGCTAATAGGTGACTTAAAGGTGGGAGAGACGGTGCTTGGTGTATACTGAGTGTGAGGGAGTTCCACAGGTAAGTGGTTGTGAGGGGAAAGATTTAAGACAACAGAAAGCAGAAGAGGGGAAAGTGGTAGGAAGGAGACAGATTACAGTATGGGTAGAGAGCATTTGTTTACACATAGAAGAGGAAAACAAGAAAAGGGCTCCCACCCTATAGTGCCTATAGTGCTTCAAAGAAAGTTCCTTTCCTTGCCCACAAAATGAACCCCCACCCCCAAACCCATATTAGCCACTACCTAACTACTACTTAACTCGTTCTTTGCCCTGCAGCCAAAAGTCATGGGTCCCGCTCTCAATATTTGTTTACCAGCAAAAGTTGCTAAGTGAAATAAAATGTACGCAGATAACAGTTTCAAATAATTTATCTATTTTTTTGGTATATCAGGTTTTCCACCTTGACACTAGCCCCTATTTACACATATATATATATTATATATATTTTTTAATTATTTTCATTATCATATTTTTTTTCCTGTTTGTACAGTGTGTTCCTCCTTCCAGCAATTCTTTTTGAATACTGTAATGAAAACCCAAGATTATTTGTGTGCTTGATATGTTTTTGTTTATAATAGACCAGAATGTCAAATCTCATTCCATATACCAATTGCTAAACTTGTTCACATTTCAACTTGCCATCATAACCTACTGTACATAACCTTAAAAAAAAGTCATGCAGGTAAAAAAATTAAAGCCCTGTTACATGTAACTTTTGGGACTTATTCTTTGTTGAACTGATTTTTTTAATGCACATTTCTGAAGGTATTGCAGACATTTAATCATCCTCCTTTGAATGTGCCTTAAGTTTTCACTGTCAGTGCCAGAAAATGATGACAGGTGATTACAACACTCCTACTCCACTTCTCACAAAATATGTTTTTTAAGGAAATGAACCAGAATTGTACGTTAAAAAAATGTTCTTTTTTTAGGATATCAAACTACTGTATATAAGCATGCAAACAAAATAAAAGCCATTACTTATTGTAAAGCTAAGAAGTAAACATGTTTAATTTTGAGTGACAGTATCACAGTTATTTCATATACTAGTTATGACATACCTCTTTTCGCACTTTCAACTTAAATGTTGATCTCTAAATGGCCTTGTTGAAAAGGATTTTCTGGCATAAGGAGAGTGTGAGTAAAGGCATTGGCTGTAAACCATAAAAGCTGAGTTTAGATCAGAGGAGCCTGGTTCAAATCCTGGTATCAGCTCCTTTTAACTCAATTTATCTCCTTGAACTTGTTTTTCTCCCATAGCAGGGAGATTGCGTCTCAGATACTATCTTCTTTGTACAGATGCAACTGTCGGTTTTGACCCAGATTCTGAGGAATTCCATGTACATGTCGGGGAAAATCCTCAACATAGTCCATATACACTATACTGGCCCGTCGGATTAACACAGTGAGGGTCCCTGCATTTGAATGGGACTCATGCTCTGTGAATCCTACCGGGCTGTAAGTCCCATTCAAATGCAGGTACCCCCACTGTGCTAATCCGATGGACATTACAGCATCTATGGACTATACTATAGAGTGTTTGTGAGATGCTTGTGAATTTTCCTCACACGCTGGCTCAAAACCAGCAGTTGCATCTGTAATTGAAAAACTTTAAATATTTTTAAAAGTGTGAGTTGATACAGATACACATATGCATTCATAACATTTATATGATACAATGAAAACTTTTGAAAAAATCGTCTCTTTTTTATTTCATGGGGAGAATTAATATTCTGTTTGGATCATAGGTCTAGTACAGCTGATTCTATCCTAGTCCAGATGGACGGTTACTGAGAGAATGCACATTGAGAATCCATATATTGTAAGATGTATTATTGCCTGCAATTCTCTTTGACCATGTGAATGGGATATATATAAGAATTTAATAGAATGTGTCCAATTAGCTGAGAAATACTGCTCCATACTGTATTTTTTGTAATCTGTATTTCCGGTATAATTCTGCGCTCCCCAGATCTTAAAGAAAAACTGTTCCAAGAACTAAGGGAACGGTTCATTTTGTGTTAAGCAAATTTGTATTTTATGTAACGGTTTTCCCCTTCCAATCCAGATAGGGGCCAATACAGGATGTATGTGTTGCATACCTGCTGGTAACAAGAGGGCTGAGTCATCCGCGATGACTTTGGGACACAGGAACAGGCTTCTGGTGTCCATACCCCACTTAATACTTAGCAGTGC
This sequence comes from Ascaphus truei, assembly GCF_040206685.1. NCBI lineage: Eukaryota > Metazoa > Chordata > Amphibia > Anura > Ascaphidae > Ascaphus > Ascaphus truei. The sequence goes on from NC_134483.1 coordinate 176,488,800, forward strand.
AGTGCCTCCATCTGCTGTAAGCTCCAGGGATGTATGGAGATGATCTCCCACGGTAGAACTTGTACTCTCCCCCCCAGTTAGATCACAAACCAGGCCACAGGTATATTGCAAACAGGAACAGTTTATTACTACACACTTTGCAGTAACACACAGCTACTTAGCAGTCTTATGCCGGATACAGTCTCTTTACTCTCAGCTATCACTGGAGATGGTCCCTAGACCGTCACTAAAGGCCGAGGCCACCGAAGCCGTCCTAACTCTTCCCCACCTCCCTAGCGGAGGCAGAGGTATAATCACACTCACTCCTCCCCGCAGAAAAGAGCACATGGGTTTGCCCCAATCTCAGGCTTCCAGACGTGTGACCTGTGCAAAGAAAAATCAAGTGCAAATAATATCACAACAAATCAAAGGTAACACAGATGATATACTATCCTTAATGAGTGCAGCTCCTGACGTAGAATTCAAACCAAATTCAATCAGCAAACGAAGGAGAAACAGGTGCGCAAATCACATCAGGACATGTAAGAGAGAGTAAAACACCAAATAGTGCAATATTGTCTACTTCAGCAAATTAGCTTCAATGCTGGAAGTTCTATAAAATTTGCACTCACATATTTAACGTGAAATCAGAGCGTTGTGGTTATTCAAAGTTACCAACTTATGTCTCCAGACAGGTACTCCAGATCCACATAGAGAGGGGGAAATTCCATATACGAAAAGAGGGAAAAGGCAAAATAGTATAGTACTGTTTTTAATGTTAAAAACACAAAGTATTCCACTTACATAAGTGCCTTTGTTTGAGAGCATTCAGACCACACTGGGTCACAGGGTCAGACAAAATATTCACAGCAAGCAGCATCCGCTCCACGGCCGTCACAGCAGGTACTGGGCTGGTTAAAGTTGTCCTCCACTCCAGATGTCATCAACAAGGGCAGAAGAGGAAGACTTTACAGTGGAAACACGTGTTGGGTGATATCAGTTACCACTAAAGGAGCCCTTGTTGATGACATCTGGAGTGGAGGACAACTTTAACCAGCCCAGTACCTGCTGTGACGGCCGTGGAGCGGATGCTGCTTGCTGTGAATATTTTGTCTGACCCTGTGACCCAGTGTGGTCTGAATGCTCTCAAACAAAGGCACTTATGTAAGTGGAATACTTTGTGTTTTTAACAGTAAAAACAGTACTATACTATTTTGCTTTTTTCCTCTTTTCATATATGGAATTTCCCCCTCTCTATGTGGATCTGGAGTACCTGTCTGGAGACATAAGTTGGTTACTTTGAATAACCACAACGCTCTGATTTCACGTTAAACACGTGAGTGCAAATTTTATAGAACTTCCAGCATTGAAGCTACTGTTGCGGCCGAGTTTATTCTTACCTTTGCCCGGTCTCGGCCGCAACAGAAACCGGGCGCGCGCCGAGGTGTCCCGGGTGCGCGCCGGAGCCTCAGAGGATCGGTCCTCCGATCAGGGCTTCCCCCTCCCCTCTCCGGGTCAGCCGGGTCCCCCGGAGCCCCCCACCACAATCCCCCACATCGCGAGACACCAGGGCTCCCTCGGGGAGCCCTGGGCACGCACGCCATGCGCGCACGCTCCCGATGAAGCGTGACCGCGCATCGATGACACGCGGCCCGCCGAGGGAAATAAACGAGCAAGCCGGGACACCTCCCGGCTTGCGGCTTTAGCCAGGTGAGAATAAAGTGTGCCGCCTCTGTAATTTGCTGAAGCAGACGTGTGACCTGCCTTCCTCAGAAGGAAGGAACAACCTTCAAATTTAGGGCAGTCCTGCCCTTATGTACAGCTAGAAGGCAGGCACCCCATTGCCACCCTCTGCTGTCACTCAAGTGCAGTACCAAAGGTGAAGGGGAAAACCACATACCAACTACTGGCAAGCCTGTGAATACCAGGGTTTACTGCCAGCCCATTGGATAGATAAGTAGCATGGAGATACCACCCGATACATTTATATATCAGTATTTTATTTTTGTCACATCTACACTAAGCACTTGATAAATATTTCGAAATAGACACATTATTCTAGTCACTATAAGTGTAGAAATTGCATCTTGAACAATCCTACTAATTGGTTACTCTTTTTTTTGTTCACTCAAAAATAGATTGTAAGCTCTATTGGGGCAGGGACTCATTCCTGCAAAATTTCTATGTACAGCACTGCACACACTGTCAACCCTTTAAAAGAAAAAACATTATTATTATTATAATTATAATTATTATTATTATTATTATTATTATTATTATTATTATTATAGACAATTAAAACCATTCATGTGGCACCTTGTCTTGTTAGATGCAGTTGTTAAAATGCGAAGGTTAGAACAGATACTGAAATTACATAAATATCCAGAATTAAAAAACTGTATGTCATACAATGAATCATTGAGTGTGTCTGCAGCTCACATAGTAACTTGGTACACAGTAAGTGACCTCTTTTTTTGTTTCAATGTTTACACTGAGGTCTATGGTCTGTATTAAGTATGTGGAACTATTCCATAAGACACCTTTTGGCACCGGATAACAATAGCCGATTCACTTGAAATATGAGTCATAGACCATAGTGTAAATATTTAAACACAAAAAGGATGTCATTTGACAAGGAGCCATGGGAGCTACAGTACAGGGCCAAAAGATACATGTTGTCATCTTGAAGTGTTTTGGGATATTTTGAGATATTTTTATTCTGGATATTTTGCTAATTCAAGTTAATGGGACATACAGTCTTTTCTGACGCAAGAAGGTGTCTTCCGGATTAGAACCACCTAATAACTATGGACCTATATTATTAACTTGCTCTTTTAAACATATTATGTTGCTTGCACTATGAGTCTTAAAAGACTATATCAGCTAATATACTGTACAGTAGACCTGCTATTTAAAATTGGGATCTGAAAAATGGCATGCCAACCCATCACTACATTACAGCATTACATTTTGTGGTATTGAATTAAAATGTAAAAAAAAAAAAACTTGTAAAGTTAGTATCCAATACAAACTGGTTTTGCAGGGGAAGCTTTTTTTTAATGAAGTTCAAGGTACAGTATAGAGGTAACAGGTTAAATGCTAAAATATGTTAGGGCAGTTTTTGAAGTTATTCTGTTGGCTTCCTTTTTATATTAGTTTTTTCATTTTACATGTAATATTTGTCAGATTTTTTTTGTACTGTATTGATGAATTTGTGTTTTTTTGAACCATCAGTGTATTTTTCATTTATTGATTCATTTAGATTATTTATATAGGCATGAAGATAATGGGTGGAATATCCTCCCCTGATGAGGTTGCAAATGTCCCTCTCAAAAAATAAAAAATAATCTAAAATTTGAGAAAAAGAAAAACCCTGTCAAAAGGATATCTCCTATGGTGGAGAGATAGACAGGTAGGCCTCAGTTTTTCATGCACTCAGTAACCCTAACCATGATAAATATAATGTGTCAAATATAGATAGGCTGAGCTGAAATGTATCAAGGTGAGGATATAACTTGTACTGTTTTTCCCTAAGGCTGGGCATCTAATTGTACCAGATGAACAAGTGAAGTACTGTATTAATGAACTGATATAAAATTACACATTATTCACAATAACATTAAAATAAATGTGGAGGAAAATAGAACAGAAAAAAACAATCTAAGTGTAAACAGTATTTAAAGTGCAAAATTCAATATCTTGTCTTGGCTCGTATGTTGTACCTACTTACAAGATGTAAGTTGTATTCAAGCGTTTTAGACACACAATGGTCTCTGCTATGGATGTTGTTCTCCACTTAATGAAGCAGTCTCCAATAGTCAGCTCAGCAACCCAGTGCATGTAAAGAAAAATGATACCATAGTGCAGACCAGTATAATGATAAAACTAAACTTTATATATTTAAAATTGAACACTTACAATAAAAATGAATATATTAAGCATTGTTCACAATATTAGTGAGGAGAGAAGAGTGTGTTAGCTTCCGGCTCACCCGCCTCTTCCAATGGGACCCGGTACAGATAGCCTCTTTCCGCGACTCCACGTCTTTGGCGGTGTACTGTGTGATTTGGGCTGTATTCTCCCGTGGGCTGTTTGAACTCCCCTTCAGCTATTCAAGCCTGGAGCTGCCTCTCGGGTGGGTGATCTCGCCTCTCTCACCGCCGGAACGTCACTTCCGCTTAGTTCCGTCGCGTCACTTCCGGGTGCGGCTGGTAGAATTTCTAAATGGCAATCACGCCTCTCTCCTCTCTCCCGTCTGGACGGCTCCCACTCTACGCGTTTCGCCAGAAAAGGGTGTGTGGCTTCCTCAGGAGTGTACCGCCCTTTGCACTTGGGTATCTTTTATATCATCCCCAATTAGTATTTAATTGAAAACAATTATACAAACATTTAAAAAACATGGTCTGCACTTGTTGTCACTTCTACCCACATACATATGGTGGAGCAATTATTTTGAGAAGCAAATTCTCTGACTGATTAAACATTTTAACCTTTTTCTTTCTCCATGATGGTTGAGGAACATATATGTTCCTAATATTATCTATACATAGAAGGGGATCAGATGGACTTTATTTATGTCCTTAATTTGGGACTAAGTCGGTTGAGGAATAATTTATTTATTTGGTCAATTTTGATAGAATTTGACTAGATCATAATTATCCTGCGGGGAATCGATTGCAACGAAAAAAATGATCAAATTACAAATAGCATAGGGGAATCAAGGGAAAAAGGGGGGAGAAAAAAGATGGAAGGGAAAAATCCATATGATGAATCTCAGGGGCCTAAGAGGAATGGCAATCCTTAGAATGATATGGAAATATTAGAAATGTATACACGTATAAAAAAGTATGCACGTGTAAAAAATGGGAGCTCCATCATATATATGGATACATTTATTATCATAATTTGTACATAGGTTATCAAGAGGGGTAAATGGTCTAATCAATATACATATTCGCATATTTAGGTGATTGGGAAATACACGGCCTTTTATATATATAAAATATTAGCGTTCACATTGCAAAAATTAAAGTCAATAAATTGAATTGCCTTATACTTTACAGCACTTATTCAATATGTATCCAAAGTCTTTATGTTGATGAAAAAAACTTTATCATATTTTGTATCCGTCTGGGGATACAAAATATGATAAAGTTTTTTTCATCAACATAAAGACTTTGGATACATATTGAATAAGTGCTGTAAAGTATAAGGCAATTCAATTTATTGACTATAATTTTTGCAATGTGAACGCTAATATTTTATATATATAAAAGGCCGTGTATTTCCCAATCACCTAAATATGCGAATATGTATATTGATTAGACCATTTACCCCTCTTGATAACCTATGTACAAATTATGATAATAAATGTATCCATATATATGATGGAGCTCCCATTTTTTACACGTGCATACTTTTTTATACGTGTATACATTTCTAATATTTCCATATCATTCTAAGGATTGCCATTCCTCTTAGGCCCCTGAGATTCATCATATGGATTTTTCCCTTCCATCTTTTTTCTCCCCCCTTTTTCCCTTGATTCCCCTATGCTATTTGTAATTTGATCATTTTTTTCGTTGCAATCGATTCCCCGCAGGATAATTATGATCTAGTCAAATTCTATCAAAATTGACCAAATAAATAAATTATTCCTCAACCGACTTAGTCCCAAATTAAGGACATAAATAAAGTCCATCTGATCCCCTTCTATGTATAGATAATATTAGGAACATATATGTTCCTCAACCATCATGGAGAAAGAAAAAGGTTAAAATGTTTAATCAGTCAGAGAATTTGCTTCTCAAAATAATTGCTCCACCATATGTATGTGGGTAGAAGTGACAACAAGTGCAGACCATGTTTTTTAAATGTTTGTATAATTGTTTTCAATTAAATACTAATTGGGGATGATATAAAAGATACCCAAGTGCAAAGGGCGGTACACTCCTGAGGAAGCCACACACCCTTTTCTGGCGAAACGCGTAGAGTGGGAGCCGTCCAGACGGGAGAGAGGAGAGAGGCGTGATTGCCATTTAGAAATTCTACCAGCCGCACCCGGAAGTGACGCGACGGAACTAAGCGGAAGTGACGTTCCGGCGGTGAGAGAGGCGAGATCACCCACCCGAGAGGCAGCTCCAGGCTTGAATAGCTGAAGGGGAGTTCAAACAGCCCACGGGAGAATACAGCCCAAATCACACAGTACACCGCCAAAGACGTGGAGTCGCGGAAAGAGGCTATCTGTACCGGGTCCCATTGGAAGAGGCGGGTGAGCCGGAAGCTAACACACTCTTCTCTCCTCACTAATATTGTGAACAATGCTTAATATATTCATTTTTATTGTAAGTGTTCAATTTTAAATATATAAAGTTTAGTTTTATCATTATACTGGTCTGCACTATGGTATCATTTTTCTTTACATGCACTGGGTTGCAGAGCTGACTATTGGAGACTGCTTCATTAAGTGGAGAACAACATCCATAGCAGAGACCATTGTGTGTCTAAAACGCTTGAATACAACTTACATCTTGTAAGTAGGTACAACATACGAGCCAAGACAAGATATTGAATTTTGCACTTTAAATACTGTTTACACTTAGATTGTTTTTTTCTGTTCTATTTTCCTCCATGCTCCCCCTGGAATACAACAGGAGTGACGATTTGTGGGACTAGCGAAACCAGTCCCTACCAGCTGGGTTTGAGCAGGGGGTTTGAACCTTTTAAATATCACTATTTGCACGTTATTTAAGCACGTTTTGATTACCTGTTATAATCAATTGATTTTGTTAACAACATTCACTATATAGTTTTTTAGTGAAACATTAATAGAGCTAGCGCCGTTTTTTTCACCTTCACAAAGCAATTAAAATAAATGTGGACACTCACAGGTATCAATTCCCTGTTATGTCAATATCAGTTAATGATTACTCCATATGTAATCGTTCAGCTAGTGACCAGTTAGTACAGTATGTGACTGACATAGGACAGGACGTGGCAGTGGAATATGGTAGCGATAGGAAAAGCCTAGCCATGGTATACAGCCCCCGGTGCAATGGGGATCGATAGACATGGCCACTGTACTAACTTAAGTGCACAGCATCATGTAAATTCAGTTATATAGGGTGAAAAAGACTAAACAGTAGTGGTCTAAGTAGTGTAATCCAAGGTAATTGGAAATGTGTGCTCTGAGGCCAAGCAGTTACGTTGTTACTAAGTAGCAATGGCAGGAACAGGTGCACAGTGTCCTACATGCGGCAGGTCCTGCTAATAAGCACCCTCTATGGAAGTATAATACCCTACAGAGGTCTGTGAACTAGCAGGAGGGGCATGCAGTGGAGGGAAACTCATATGGAGTATACAGTGGTCAATAAGAATAACTTGAGGAGGCTTATTCTACATACAAAACCCTTCTACTTGAAGGAGGTGGGAAAAAGTGAAAATGGAGTAGTAAGTCTATCCACTGCTGAGAGTGAACATTGCAATCAGAATGTTAACGATTTGCTGCTGGCCACCAGTAATCTTGTTAATAAATAAGCTCGGTAAGCAAGGGGTGCACAATGCCCTGTGCTCTGGTAATCCTGCTTTGTGACAGCCCCTATGAATGTATAGTACCTTGTCCATGGATTGACCAGAGTGCCTCCGCATAGAGGAACATGCAATGAAGGAAAATCAGGAAATGTGTCAGTGACCGACCAATCAAATTGAAAAAAGTTCACCTACCCTATTGCTTATGGGCTGTAGGGAAATGGGGATGGAAATGTAGGTCTATCCATTTCAGCTGATCTCTCCCTAGGTGCAGTCCCGACACTACTGAGAATCAACTGCTGAAGGCAGTTGTGAACGGAAGCCCAGAGGTCCTATAGTAAGACCTCTCTATAGCACTGCTGGATTCCTATGAGTGAGAATAACGGAGTACTCGTCGCACAGTGCATGACGTCACTGTGACATCTACCCTGACATACTTTTCGCCTTAGCTTTTTCAAAGGATTAGCTCTTACAATCTTAAGGCAATACAGTACAAGTTATATTCTCATCTTGATACATTTCAGCTCAGCCAATCTATCTTTCACACGATATATATATATATATATATATATATATATATATATATATATATATATATGAGTATAGAATAAATGAGTTCTTCAGTATTAGGCAATACCTTTTTTATTTGGACTAACAATTTATGTCATAGGACAAGCTTTCGAGAGTTTTCCTCTCTTCCTCAGGTCAGCGATACTGATATACAAAGGTTTCTGTGACTTAGACAGGGATTGGAAAAGAAAAAAAAAGGAAGAATGTAGAACAGAGAGAAGAAGACTGAAGAACTCATATATACTGAAGAACTCCTTTATTCTGCACTATCGCAACTGGACTAAAACGGCTATTTCCGTTATATATATAAATATATATATATATATATCATGGTTAGGGTTACTGAGTGATATATACTGGGACCTTCTGTCTTTCTCTCCACCATAGGAGACATCCTTTTCACAGGGTTTTTCTTTTACTCATATCTATTCCTCTAGTTCACCAACTCATAATCCTATCTCTATATTATTAAGGACGAACGGGTATTGCAACTCTATTTCTTAGTACATACTGTAATCTAAAATTTTACAGATGTATAATAACTTATCTGGATGCAAACAAAAAGCACGCTAAGGTGCTCTTAAAAACAAATGTCTAAGAATCTCACAAGTACTCGAATATATATTAACGTGAAAATGTGATAATTATTGTAAGTGAAAACAATGTGAATAAATAAATTTCCTACTCAAAACCCCAAAATGGACCGTCATTGAGTTCTTCATCCATGCCTCAGGCGGTTCCTGAGGAAGCTTTAGCGAAATGCATAGAGTCAAAGACATCCAGGATGTTCCGAGAAACCGGAACTACCCAACCGGAATTGATACGAGTGAGAGCCAGTGCCGCATTCCATTGTAGTAGCAATGGATTAACAGGAGAAGCTTTTAACTGTATGCTGTCTCAGTCCCCTAACCTCCTTATATGTTTTTAAAGAATTTTGGAAATGAGTGTACATTTGAAACCCTGCATTTATACATATATTTGGAAATACCATATGCACTCTTGTGTGTGTTTCTCTCCTGCACATGGGAGTCCTGCCCTGCTGTCACCTACTGTATGACCATTCTATCCCACTACCACCCCTGGTGAAAGTCTTCTCATTGAATTCTATACAGTATATGGGGGCCATGTGAGTTTTGGCATCATAAGATCAATATCAGAAGCCATTTTCACCACAGTTAAAACATATTGCACTACAGTATGTCGTCTATATGTTTTCTATTTTTGTTTGATTCTGCGCTCCCCACATCACAAAGACATTATTTGGATGAAAACCTCAAGATACTGTAGTTGATATTTTAGGAATGCAGGCACAGAACTCTATATATGTTTAATGCAAATCGTAAGTCGTCATTCCTGACCTCAGGGGAGCGCAATCTTTCCCCCCTGTGCCCCCCTGCTGGCTTTCCCCCACTCCTCCTGTGCCCCCCTTACCTTGATTCAGACGTTCCAGGCGTCATGACATCACATTGTCATGGCAGCGTCATTTGATGCTGCGTTGCCATGGCGACGCGTCACCAGGAGCGTCTGAAACAAGGTAAGTAAGGTTTACAGAGGGCCTGCAGCTCCCCAGGCATTAATTGAAATGCCTTCAGGAAGCATGCAGGGCCCTCTGTTATCCCCTCACACCCTGCAGTGAACATTGTGCCCCTCATGCCCCCCACTTTGCGCACCGCTGCCTTACCTCAGAAGGAAGTTTTTCGACCAGTGTATCCTGCCCAATGTGACAAATGGATGTTAATCTTGGACGCTAAATGTGAACACAATTCAGAAGCTTCAGACAACTTAAAGGAATATGGAGAAGGTTTCCTTGCAAGATTGTTTTGTTTCTTCAAAATCTGCTCCATCCCATCTTTTTTCTTCTATTGATTTAATTTGAAACATTCCCATCCATTGATACTTGCTGGTCAAGGAAGACATCGTTTTTGACTATTGGTTGTATTCCATTTATTTATATCTCTCTAGAGTCAACACATTTGTTGAATATCACTTTGGCCTTGCTGAAATTCATATGGAGGACCACCATCTTACTTGCTTCTGCAATTCTCTGATGTATTGCTGCAGGTATTTTGGACTTGTAGCAAAAATAACAACAATATCTGCAAATTGTAGGTGTCTCAAGTTTTTACCATTGATTTTTTTTATTCTTCACAATTCAATGTCTTGAACAATTGTACTAGTGTTGCTGTGACAAGCTCTGGTGACATGGTGTCTCCCTGTTGCCGGACCTTGTTGATACTTATCTTGCTTCTATATTCATGTACTGTATCTACTGTAACAGTTATTGTGACATTTTTGTACAGTGCATGTTTCTTATAATATCAATGTATGATTCGTCAGTACTTTTGTCTTCTTAATGCCTATAAAACTACTGAGGTATTGTATAGAAAGAATAAAAAATGATTTTTCATTATCTACAAATCCCAAGCTAAGTGATAGATCGTGGTAATTACTTTGTAAAATACATTCTTGTACAACTTAGATGTGGTCCATTCCTGCACAGTGAGTACTGTATCTTCTTAAAATTCTTGTTAGTGATTGACAGTATTGTAGACTGATAAGTCTGTAGTTCTAGATGTCTTCTTTGTCTCCTTTCTTGTGGATGAGCATAACAATGGCATTGTTCCATATTTCTGGAATTTTTCTGTTCTTCAAGCAGCAACATTATGGCATCACGTTGTCATGGCAACATGTCGCAAACATAAGGAGAAGCTGGATAGAAGGTAAGAGGCACTAACAGAGGGCCCACGTTCTCCCCAGGAATCAGTTTAACTGTTGTGGGGAAGAGCGCAGGTTCTCTGTAAGTGTGGGGTTCAGTGTGATGGCACCAACATCACCACGATCAAGCCGGCCATGGCACATGCACATGCAATAAAGTCAATAGGAGAATGAAGTTGGGATGGAGCAGATTTGGATTATATTAGACAATATTTCTTACACTGTGACTTGATAAAAGTGTCCGACCAATGTATTCTGTTTGTGCTCACATATGGATGCAAAACTTAGATCCTAAATGTGAAGATAATTCAGAAGTTTCAGACAGCTTTAAGAAGTATAAGAGATATATGCTGGGTATTAAGCGAACAGAGTGGAAAAAGATGAATGGGTCAGAAACCAAACTAAAGTCTGACATTATGTAAAGGATGAAAACCTAAAACATGAGTGTAGAATATGAGTGCAGAAGATTGAAAACTGGAGATGTTTTAGGAGAAATAAACATAGACTTTATTAGGCAGCAGCTGTAAGCAAACAGAAACCAGATTCATATCAGCAAAACAAAATTAGAGCAGAAAACAAGAAGGAGGCCTAACCCCATGAAGGGGACTGACTGACATTCAGCAGTCCCTATCTGATGGATGGAAGGCTAGGCAACCAAACTTTGACCAATGAGAGGTACCTGTTGGCAGGGTTCTCTCTATGTCGGTCCATGGTCTTTGGTTGTGTCTATAGGGGTTCCTTCTGGTGGGTTCTAGGGACTGGTGTTACCTGGAACAGAGAGTCTCTCCTCCCCTGGTATCTACAGTATATGGCAGCACAGACTCTCCCTGTGCTAGGGATCCCCTGCAGTCTGTGCAGCAGACTTTTAAGTCTACTTGATGAGCCAGGTGGAGACTGGTCAATTATATTCTGCTGATATTAACCAGCTCCCTGCTGGACTCATCTGCTAAATACGGGCTTTATTTTGGAAACATTGTTACAGTGAGCCAGACATAGCCCAAGAATAACCATTGCTGGACAAAGATAAATCATACTCAACTGGGTACCCAAGGATAATCCAAATACCAAGAAAATGGGAAAACTTATCAGAGGACTAAATTGGTGCAACATGAAGAAGAGAGACTTGCAACCAGGAAGATCAAAGGGTCAGCCTTCATCCAGCAGTGAATCGAAAAGGGTTGAAAATGATGATGATACATACAAAAAGAGTGAAATATCTTTATCTGTTTATATAATAATATATACACTCTGATATTTATAATATATACATTATAGGGTATATATATATGAAAAGAAAAGAACAGCGAGCGAACACCCCATAGCGTATAATAGTACTTTTATACGCCATGGGGCATGCGCTCTCTGTTATTTTCTTGTCTAATCTGGATATGGTTCATCCTGGGAGAGCTGCCTGGATCCCTTAGCTTCAAATTATTATTCTACTGATTTGTTAAATTGGACTTCATTCACTGGGACTGGTTTATCTATGTTTTATGTTTTGTTTGTCTTGTTAGTGGTTCATCCACGAGTTCCACATTTATAGAGTGGATTATTACTTTTCTGCTAAGATTTTTTGATTCAACTATAGTTCTTATAATTATGTTTGAATAAGTGTGATTAATTTATATTCTTATGTTTGACAGCGCTAATATATATATACATACATACATACATATATATATATATATATATATATATATATATATATACATACATACATATATATATATATATATATATATATATATATATATATATACATATACATATACACACACACACACACACACACACACACACACACACACACACACACACACACACACACACACACAGAATATTAAGACAGCGCTAAACATACCTGCTAATGAAATATGAACCTAGCAATAAATGCTAGTGGTGATAGTAAATATGACTAAACATACTGTATACCCAGGTAAAAAGGTGATGATATGACTAGTTTAAGCTAAAGGAAGTAAATATTCAAACAATGGAATATGATATGAAAGTCCAAGCAATAAAATAAAATAAAAACCATAATAGTCCTTAAGAGGTAACAGGCTGCCATCTTCGCAGGAAAAAATGGTCCCAACGTAATCTAGGAGAAGGAGAGAAAAAAGAGAGAAGGTGCACTCTTCTAGTGAAATATTGCTTGCACTATTTTAATAAAAAGGTACATTTCAATGGTTCAACTCACAAACAAACAGAGGGTAAATGCATTCATGAGTGTAAAACTCCAACTCCAACTCGTCTGCTTTTGACACCTCACGATCTCCCTCTTGCTTGCTCCACAATGTGGAGCTTTTTCTAAAGCTGGAAGTGGAGATGGTGCGCTCGAGACCTGTTCCTCCGGCAATAGATACAGTACCACTGCCTGGGGGTTCCCCCTCCCTCTCATCCACTTGCGTTTTGGCCTGGGGATCTAGTCCATTTTTAATGGGGATCTGGTCCAAAATGAAGTAGCACTGCAGCCTGGGTTGGAGCCAGTTATCACCTTATGCGTTTCGTTGGATCTATGCAACTTCTTCAGAGGTTGAGGCTGTCCTGGATATGCCTGTATTTAAGTCCTAAAAAGTCAATTTGGAGCTAATCAAGTGCAAATCAGCATCACGGTAGTTCCTTATGATCTTAATTAATAAAAATACAATACGAACATCTATAGGGTGATAACCAAAACAGCCCCAAAGTAATGCACTACATGGATTAATATATCACGAATGAATAGACAAAGATACATAGTAATAGATTAATATCACTTGATACAACTAGTAAACAATGATTCAAAATTTCAAGTAAAAATTGATAAAATTAAAATAACTTAAGTTATGATACATAACCAATTTGGATTCACAAACCCCAACGAACAGTACTCTGAAAAAGAATATCATTATAATGAGCAGAACATGAAAAAGGGTAGATCTTTCATTGTGCCCTTTTTGAGGTCTATTTGGACAGCAGATGCAAATCTAGAATCCAACAGAAAGATGTTAATAACAGCCTGCCAAAGCAGCCAAAGCAGGTTGTTATAAGAATAGAGAAGGCCAGCAAAGCAAAAATATAACAATTTATAATAAAACAAAAATAGGATTCATAAAAATACGTGACTATCTAATAAATAATAAATCTGAACTAGACCTGGAATAATACAATTAATAATAAATATATTAACAAACAAATAAAATAATAAAATTAAAAAATTAAAAAGTGATCCTTTTATTGGTTCAATATTACCTAAACAAATTCCTATGGTGTTCAAAAGAGCAAGGAATATGAATAGCATCTTGGCGCTTAGTAAATTAAAACCTGCTTTTGGCTGCTTTGGCAGGCTGTTGTTAACATCTTTCTGTTGGATTCAAAAATTGCATGGGCTGTCTAAATAGACCTCAAAAAGGCACAATGATTTAAATTTATACTGGAACATAATTATTTTTTATTTGAAGATAATTATTATTTACAGACGTGTGGAATGGCCATTGGCCCCAGATTCGCTCCCAGCTATGCTAACGTCTACATGGGGCTGTGGGAGAGCCTTCATGTGTGAGGGGAAGCTCGCCTGGGGGTGGGTCTGGTGTACTATGGCCGGTACATAGACGATCTGGTCATTGTCTGGGATGGAGATAAAGAGGAATTATCAACTGTACTCTCCGCATTTGAGAACAATGACATGGATCTATAATTTACTTACAGTATCACATTGATCCTTACCAAATTATTTTTTGGGATCTTGAACATTCTGTTGGTGGTGATGGTAAAATTCAAACCAAATCTCATTTTAAACCTGTTACCACTAATGGTTACATACATTCGTCGAGTCATCAATACAAAAAATGGGTAGATAACTGTAAGGAATCCGCTCCACGGTTTACTGGTTACCTTACCTTGCAGACCGGTGCAGTTCTGGAACAGCTTTCCTGAGGTTTGCTGCAGCCTGGATTCACTCAAAGCAATACACACTCCCTCTGGTATCTACTGCAGCTGTGCAGCCTTTCATTGCAAACTATACTTGCATTCACTCATTAGGGGCAGTACCTTCACACCCCCGCCGGGGATTGGCCCGCTGGCCTTTAAGTATTGCTTGCCCATAATGCTCCTGGCCGAGCATAGTCCTAACTGGATGTCAACTGTTTTGCCACAAGCTCTCGCTTGTTCTCCTTTGCTGATACCAGGTTCCGCCCTGCGTCCTTCAGCTTCCTTCAAGCCGCTTGTTCTCCAATGCTGATTCCAGGTTACGTCCTGCATCCTTCAGCTCCCTTCAAGCCGCTTGTTCCCTTATGCTGATACGGAGGTATTCCCTGCGTCCTTCAGCTTCTGTTCCCCTGTGCTGAAGCAGAGGTTTCGTCCCTGCGTCCTTCAGCCTCCTGGATTCCTGCACTAAAGTAGAGGTTTCGTCCCTGCGTTCTGCAGTCTCCTGGATTCCTGCACTGAAGCGGAGGTTTCCCTGTATCTACAGCTTCCTGGTTCCTGGGGCCTACTCTTTCCCTAATATAGAGAGGCCGTGTCCTGGTTCCTGCGCTGAAACAGTGGATTCCCTTGCCCGCTCAGGACTTTTGCGTTGTAGCACTGGTGCACCCGTGCAGCAAGACGGTGTGCTATTCTGGTCTGCCTACCATCTCCTGTGACCAGCACCATGGGCCATGGTCGTCGCTCGCGCAAAGGCCAACCCCGCACTCCTAAGCTGAAGCGGGTCTCTCCTATCTCCTTATTGCCGAACTCCTGCATGGACAATGTTTATCCTGACGTCTCCTGTTCTGACCCTGGCTTGTACAACGACGACGCTGTCTTCTCCAATCCTGATCCTGCGACATATGACTACGAACTGCGCAATCCGGATCAGCCTGCGCGGTCTCAGGTCGGTGCTTTTACAACCCCACCTCAGCCTCGCGGTCCGGTCCTGGTTTGTGGCGAGCAGAACCCTGACAGTATGCTCGGCCCTACAAACTCGGACCCCGCTGAGGTGTGGGTTGGTAAGTTTTTTCCTAAAAACCTGTCCCAGCCTGTAGACCAGTCCCAGTTTGAGAATAATTATTTGTGCGATATAATACCTCTGATGGAAGATCCGTTTATGTTGGAGGGCTTGACTCCCTTGCAAAAGAAATGCCGTAATAATCTGGTTTATAAGGCTTACTGCCTCAGAGACTTAAAACAGTATCTGGCCAGTGTTTTGGCCATTGCTAACATTGCTTGCTCCCCTGATTCCCCTTTAACTGGGGAGGAGCTGAGTCCTGTGGAACTGGTCAACGCCTGTAGTACACTCAATGCCCTGGCTTTATCTTTGGACATTCCTGTAGTACTCCCGGAACCTTCCGTCATGGTGGCTCTCGCTCACGAGACGCTGCATTTACTTTCCCGTGCATTGGATGATTGCTTGTTAAAACAGGATCGTCTCTTAGCCGCTCACGCCGTCGTTTGGCGGTATCCCTCGGCTACCAGTCCTGTTGCTAAACCGGGGGACCAAACGGAACTATTACCAATATCTCCCAACGTAGTAACTGCCACAGTCCCAAGCTCTGATTGTATGCCCGGGTTCCCTGACACTAATGATATGTCTACATTAACCCCTGCCGATCAGTCCTGTGAGGTCCCCTTGGAGAACACATATGTGTCACTAACTAACACTAAGGTTCTTGTATCAGAGAATAAGTCCCTTAGTTCTCCTTTTTCTAGCTTTGAATCCCTCTCTCTAGGTCTTGAGGGTTTTCCAGCTTTAAACTCTGCTAGACAGTCCTGTGCGCTTTCCCCGTCAGAGAAAGAATCCCTAAGTTCTGTTCCCAGGGTTATTTCTGTATTAACCTCTGTGGGGCAGCTCTCTGAGTTTCCTTTGGTAAATCCCTGTTCTCTGTCAGCCACGGTCACGCCCCTAGCTTCAGACGAGAGATTCCTGCGCTCTTCTAATACAGAGAAAAGGTTACCTATGTATTACTCTCAGGCATTGTCTGCATTAACCCCTGTAAATTCTTGCTGCCTCCAAGTTAATGCCTTCATTGTAGCCTCAGAGAATGAGTCCACAAGTCAGACAGCAGAGGTTGCATTGAGGGATTCCCATAACCGTACGGAGTCTCTAGATATTCTTTGCTATAAATCCCCTGCTTCAGCTCAAGTTTCCGCAGTTTCGTCTCCGGAGACTTCGGCTAAAGTTCTGGTTCCTGTTAAATGTATTCAGGAGTCAGGTTTTTCCCTAAGCTTAGTCGCAGAGTTCCTTCTCCCGGGTATTTCACTGAAACAGCCTGTCGCCCACATAGCGGTGATACCTGCTTCAGCGCATAGTTCCCACATTTTGGAGTCTGCAGTAAGTTCTGGTTTCCCAGACATTCCTTACCAAATACCTACTTCAGAGACCAGTACAGTTATGATTAACCCCCATGTACTGTCTGAGTTCTCCTCCTCTTTAAGCTTAGGGTTAAAGGCATACAGTAGTCTGTATGTCTCTCCTGGGGTTCATATTGTGTTCCCAGGAATGTTTGCGGACGCACGGTTTTCTCCCAAAAGTGACGCTTTTTCATATAGATCAGTAAAAAGCTTGCACACTGTTTCCCTTTTCGCTGAATTGTGTCTTACTAGTTTTGAGACTCTGAGAGGTGTTGATTCTCCTTCTGATTCTGAGGCTCTTTCTATAAGGGGTATCCTGTCTGGGGGCTCTCCTGATTTCTCTCTCCAGGCTAATCCTTTGGGGATCAGCATATCTGCGGTCACTCCCTTAGTACTGTCTGAGGACACCATGCACATATTACAAGTCCTGGGGTTTAAATCTGAGCTTTTTAGCTGTCCTGCCTTTGCTGAAACCCAGTCCCTCAGTACTGTGTCTAAATATGTCCCAGCAAACATGGGGTTACTCTGGGAGGAGATTATAGCTCCTGTCTTAAAGGGTATTTTTTCTCACATGTCCAGCAAATTTAGAATCTCAGTAAGTGTTTCTATGTCACTTATCAATACATCTGATTTTTTCTCTAATCAAACCCAGATACCCTCACTATCGGTTAGGAGTCCTGTGATCAGAGATTTTGCATTAGAAAACACTCCAATTCATGTTTTTGTCAGGTTAGGTACCCCTGTGGTTAGGGCCATTGCAGTTTTAGAGAAGACTCTTTGTACTCCTGAGGTGCATGTCATTAAGAGTTTTCATAGTTCATACTTGCTGCTTGTTGATTCTCAGGGCCCTGTCACTGAGGTACAGACTTCAGCTTCTGATGTTAGCTTCCCTCCCACCACTACCCTGGCTCTGCCTTTTTCTCAAGCTACTGATTTGAAGATCCCAAGGACTATTCCTGATTCACTGACAATATTATCTCCCAATGAAGATTTCCCACTATTGGAGAGCTCTACTGTTGTTTGCTTCTCTGCTCCTGCTAAACCATGGTTTTGTCCCTCGGAATTGGTTGCCCCTGTTATTTCCTCTCAGTTGGAAATACTCTGTACGTATCCCAAGATTTCGGTCCCTATGCCTGGTTTACTGCTTGCGTTGTCACCTTCCATACCAATACCGGGAGATGCTTCTAACCAGCCTATACCCTTACTAACCATTACCTGGGAGCCTTCTAGAGGAAAAATTCCTCGCAAATTCCAACATGCAGTGGTCAGCCAAGACTTTTTCTGTTACAAAGTTTCTCCTGGTGTATTCGATCAACTATCAGGCCCGCTGATCCTAGATTCAGGTTTCTTTATTAAGGACTGGGCTTTCAGTTGGGGTTCTTCTACCGTTTTTTCTCTGGAACTCTCTGGTTCTTCACAGCCCTGGATTTCCAAGACATTTTGCGAGGCAAGCCATGTACCAAGGATGTTTCCTCCATCAATCTTATATCCTAGAACTGTACTCACCAAAGAACTGCTCGTTTACGGATGCCCTTTCTACCTAAAGAATTTTAGGAACTACTCAATGTTCCCAAGGCCCATGGATGGTCCTGTCTGGCCACAGTTCTCACCGGGGGGTGGGGGTACACTAAGGACTAATCATGAGTCTCTGGAGTACGACTCTAGCCCCAATCCTAGACGGTTCAGCAACAATTCCCGGGCCTCCAACTCTATGAGTGCTCATGTTCGCCCGGAGATCTCGCGTGAAGGGGGGGGTACTGTAAGGAATCCGCTCCACGGTTTACTGGTTACCTTACCTTGCAGACCGGTGCAGTTCTGGAACAGCTTTCCTGAGGTTTGCTGCAGCCTGGATTCACTCAAAGCAATACACACTCCCTCTGGTATCTACTGCAGCTGTGCAGCCTTTCATTGCAAACTATACTTGCATTCACTCATTAGGGGCAGTACCTTCACACCCCCGCCGGGGATTGGCCCGCTGGCCTTTAAGTATTGCTTGCCCATAATGCTCCTGGCCGAGCATAGTCCTAACTGGATGTCAACTGTTTTGCCACAAGCTCTCGCTTGTTCTCCTTTGCTGATACCAGGTTCCGCCCTGCGTCCTTCAGCTTCCTTCAAGCCGCTTGTTCTCCAATGCTGATTCCAGGTTACGTCCTGCATCCTTCAGCTCCCTTCAAGCCGCTTGTTCCCTTATGCTGATACGGAGGTATTCCCTGCGTCCTTCAGCTTCTGTTCCCCTGTGCTGAAGCAGAGGTTTCGTCCCTGCGTCCTTCAGCCTCCTGGATTCCTGCACTAAAGTAGAGGTTTCGTCCCTGTGTTCTGCAGTCTCCTGGATTCCTGCACTGAAGCGGAGGTTTCCCTGTATCTACAGCTTCCTGGTTCCTGGGGCCTACTCTTTCCCTAATATAGAGAGGCCGTGTCCTGGTTCCTGCGCTGAAACAGTGGATTCCCTTGCCCGCTCAGGACTTTTGCGTTGTAGCACTGGTGCACCCGTGCAGCAAGACGGTGTGCTATTCTGGTCTGCCTACCATCTCCTGTGACCAGCACCATGGGCCATGGTCGTCGCTCGCGCAAAGGCCAACCCCGCGCTCCTAAGCTGAAGCGGGTCTCTCCTATCTCCTTATTGCCGAACTCCTGCATGGACAATGTTTATCCTGACGTCTCCTGTTCTGACCCTGGCTTGTACAACGACGACGCTGTCTTCTCCAATCCTGATCCTGCGACATATGACTACGAACTGCGCAATCCGGATCAGCCTGCGCGGTCTCAGGTCGGTGCTTTTACAACCCCACCTCAGCCTCGCGGTCCGGTCCTGGTTTGTGGCGAGCAGAACCCTGACAATAACATGCTAAAGAGCAAGTTTAGGATCAGGAGGAATTGTTCATTAGAGTCTGATTTTGACATACAAAGTCAAATATTAGTCCAGAGATTTTTGGCAAAGGGATATGGAAGAGGACATGTACTAAAGATGTTGGAGTCTGTGAAATAAATAGACAGGGATTGTCTTCTGGAACAATCTCGGAATAAAATAGGTACATTTTATGATAAATATAACAGTAAACATCTAGTTGACTCACCCTACTGTATGAACTCCCCAAATGTATCACTAAATATAATCCATATGCACACAAGATTAGAAAAGTACTTAATAAACATTGGAGAATTGTAAAAAGTGATCCCTTTATTGGTTCAAGATTTCCTAAACAAATTCCTATGATGTTAAAAAGAGCAAAGAATATGTAGGCCATTTTGGTGCCTAGTAAATTAAAATCAGTGAAGTCCAATAGTCTAGCCAATAAGACCCTTGTGTATGGCAACTTTCATTGTGGTAGAGGACATTATATTACGTGCAAGCACCTCAAAACAGCACAGAAAGCAGTTTCAAACAGTGATCATTTTGTACATCTGTGATAGGCCACATCAACTGTTTGTCCACATATGTGGTATATGTAATTTCATGTAGCTGTGGACCACAGTATGTTGGGAGGACAACACGTACTTTAGCAACAAGATTCCTTCCTCGAACATCATCGGAATGTAGTAAGGGGCTTCCTAATGCATAGTCTATGTAGACATGTTTTTACAAATACATCAGAAAGATCCCCAGTTTATGACTGTTATGGGCTTGGAAGCCATTCCTCCCTCACTATTAGGGGGTGACAGATTTAAGAGGCTGTGTGCTAAAGAAACCTTTTGGATTTATACACTGGGGACATTATCCCTTAAGGGTTCAATGAGTGCATTTATGCAAGTACCCTCATTTAGACCTTTGCCGGGTCCCTCTGTCTCTGCGTATGGTGTCTCATTTAGAGAGGTCTGGGTTGAGCAGTCACTGCACCCTTCCTTTGTGTTATATATATATATTCATTTTAGCAGTATATTTTCATTTTTTATTTTTAGTTTATTATTTTATTTGTTTGTTAATATATTTCTTATTCATTTTATTATTTCAGGTCTAGTTCAGATTTATTATTTATTAGGTAGTCACTTATTTTTATGAGTCCTATTTTAGTTTTATTATAAATTGTTATATTCTTGCTCCGTGCACAGAGGATACCAGGAGGCTTTTCCTCACCCTCAACAAAATACAGCTATATAAAGAGAAGAGTACAAGAATTCAAGATATTAGACATTCTGATGTAAGTGTGTCTCCTTTCATTCAGCAGTATCTTTCAATCTCCATTGATCTCCTAACACCCCTACTCCCCCCCCCTCCCTAATCAAACGAAGAGCTGTGTATAATTACTGTGTTGGTCCCTTACTGTGGTCCCCTCTCTTCTCTCCCTTACTTATATACTTTAAACGCCGTGGAGCCACAAGCAGAGCAACGCGCCGGAGGACCCCCCTTTTTTCGACCAGTATCCACACAGAGGTTGGTGAATCACCTCTGAGAGACTCAGGCTGCGGAACTGCATTGTGCCAAGGACAGGAGCCATATACTGAACAGTAGGATAACTCTTTTTTGGCGCAACTTTTCTCTCTCTTATATACAGGACAGCGTCTACCTCTGAAGAAGTTGCATAGATGCAATGAACGCGTAATGTGATATCCAGCTCCAACCTAGGCTGCAGTGCTACTTCACTTTGGACCAGATCCCCATTAAAGATGGACTAGATCCCCAGGACGAAAGCACAAAGTGTATGAGAGAGAGAGGGGGGAATCCCCAGGTGGTGTTATCTATTGCCGGAGGAACAGGTCTCGAGTGCACCGTCTCCACTTCCGGTTCCAGGAAAAGCTCCACATCGTGGAGCAAGCAAGAGGGAGATCGTGAGGTTACAAAAGCAACCGAGTTTGAGTTTGAGTTTTACACTCATGAATGCAGTTTACCCTCCATTTTTTTGTGAGTTGTACCATTGGAATTTGCGTTTTTATTAAAATAGTGCAAGCAATATTTCACTAGGAGAGTGCGCCCTCTCTTTTTTTTGCTCTCCCTTTTATATATATATATAATTCAAAAATGCAGGGTGCACTCAAATAAGCAGACTATATACAAAATAAGAGAAAGTATACTTAACAGTAATTGAGGTGCACGCAGAGGGACATGGAACGCCAAACCAGTCCAGTAAATATATAATAAAGAAAGGGTCCGTCCGCTGCATTCTCCATAAAAAAAAATTGAAACATAGGGCAACCAACATTACCTAGAGTAACGTATGTTTTGGACCCATACAGTCCTTTCTCAAGCTCTAGTGAACAGTGCAACAGATCACCATTATATAGGGACAGACATATGAGTGGTGCCAAAACAGTAATCATCTAATTAGTATCAGCTATGCATGTAATCATAACCCCATGTGTCTGTATCCATGCATAATTACTGCACATGTGCAATGCCTGCAGAACACAAACAAACATATATCCTTGAACCACCAGACAGCGCTACAGTAGATAAAGCTCTAAATCCTCACAGTTATGTATGTATGTCTTTATTTATATAGCGCCAAAAGTGTACTCAGCGCTTCACAGAGAATACAGTAGAGGGAATTATAATAATACAATAAGTGCAGCAAAATCAGACAATAGGAAAGGAAATCAATGCCCGAAAGAGCTTACAATCTAAGAGGTATGTTGGGAGACTTACAGAGACAGCAGGTGAAGGAAAAAGTGCTATAGATGGCAGTGCTTGGTCACAATGGGTGGTAGGAGCGACTGTGTGGGACAGTAACCATGAGTGCAGGCTTTTGGGATGCTTGATTTGTGGGGCAAGTTTTAAGGTTAGTCAGTATTAAAATGAGAGGGTTAACACAATTTACAGGGTAAGAGATGGGTGAGATCAGGTGTGTATGTCTGGCTGCAGGGGAGATCCCCAGCAGCAGGAAGGAGTAGATAGAGGGGGTGAATAGAGGATTTGTGTTGGTGTTTTTTATGGAGGTAATGGGGCTCCATGTCCCATAAACTGTACAACAGTGAACCCATTAATTTACAAGTAAATAGCGTCATTTGTTTAAACTTCCTCCCTGGTTGACTTGGCCTTTTACCCACTTTGAAAGGTGCAGGACTTTAACCCACTTCATGGTGGGCCATTAGGGCGATCTGAAAACCAGCATCTTGTTTGTTGTACGTGCAGCCAGGGTTCCTCCTGGTGCTCCGTTCCCCCTCCTTGCCTCCGCTGCCAGGGGTGAGGGCGAGTGCCGCCGGAGCCAAGCAGCGGACCCGCTGGCATTTCTGGAGGGTGGGGGCCAGGCAGGGAGCGCGCCGGTGCTCCGTAGGCTCCGCGGCGGCCCGACAGTGCAGGGTGCCGCCATGTTGTTCCCCGCACATACGCAGTGGAGTGCCGGAAACGCGGCGGTGGCCATTACAAAGTTGTGCAAACGCGTCACGCTAGGCACACGCGGCGCCAATGTTAATGACCCTAGGCGGGGACTACAAGACCCAGCAGCATCTGGGGTTGCTTTACCACCTGAAGCCAGGGAGCCAAAAGGGCTGCAGGATTCCCTGGAAGGGGAGGATATATTAGCAGGCTGGAAGGAAGGAAGTCACTCAGGGATGGGAGGCAGACAGGGGAGGAGGTAGGTGTGCAGGGGTCAGTGACCAATGCACTAGGCCAGAGTACCCTCCCCAGGCCCCAGATAGCCCTGAGTCACCAGTGAGTTGCTGCAGCTAAGGACAGACCCAAGAGAGGGATGCTGCCACCTTAGCTGAGCAGGATAGCTAGCCGAGACAGTGTTGCTTTGCAGTGCAGCCACAGCAGTTAGTTTGGCAGTTTCAGGAAAGGCCCCTTCTGTGCAAGGGGGGGTTGCTTTCTATATTACCCAGTTCTATGTGATATCACCGGTGCCAGTTGCACGCAGTGAAAGCGGCCTGCGTCTGGGCTCAGACAGGTTCTACAGCAAGAGACTTTCCAAAGGTGGATCACTCCATGCGGGAGCCACCCACCGCCAGGCAGAGTTTCAGGACGTCTCAGAGGATATCGCAGAGCAGTGGATCCTTTGTGAAGAATCTGCAGCCCCAGGTGCTGGAGCACTGGGGCAGGTATCGTATTATATGTGCACCAACAAAACCGGTACATCAGGCGCTGATCCCATCTATTGGTTCTGGGTCTCTTAGTGGACTCGTGGGACTCTGGGTACACGGTCTTGGGGGAGGTATACAGTGTGAAGTTAAGATACTGTGAGAAGACGGATAGTAGTGCTTAGTAGTGTTACAGGGTGACACTGTTATTATTGCTGATGAATGTGTAATGTGTTATGTTTGATTCTGCATATAGTAAACTGTTATACTTATACTCCTGTGTATGTGGTTACTATATGTGGGTCCTGTGTGGGGTACATTCTACACTCCTAGAATCCTACACAGGTGGAGGCGCTGTACGTAAGATCGTTCCAGAGGATTCAACCCAGGCTCTCACTAGCGGAGGCTCAGGCCTCCTGTGAGCCTAACAGGTACTGCACCACACCTGGTAACATGCACTCTATCTGCGGTTGGGGTAGGAGGAAAACCCGTTACATTTGGAGGCGCTGCTGATATCAGACATGGGGTGCCCGAACTCAATACATTATGTCGTTCTCATTATCATTGCCATCCTGCCAAGAAGTGTATGAATGGGCATTAAAGGGGCATGTCCCACCCTCACAAACCCTTGCTGTAGGACGAATTCCTGCTGACACTCCCTCCTGTGATATTTGCTTAATATTGGGTCAGTACCCAGGCTTATGGGGTGCAAAAGTCCAAGGCCGCTGCATAGATGCAGACGGAGTTTGGTGCTCAGTGTTGGTGAAGGCCGAACAAGATTTAATAAGAGAAGGGGGTTCCTCCAAATTATGGCTCCGTGGAACCCTCCATAAAGGGTGGTGTCCCGTTATCTACCCTAAAATGCCGGGAAAACCAGAGGCCCCACCTCTACTCCCTTATCTATGCAAAAAGCTGCAGTGTAATTAATGAGACTGTGATCAAAATGTGGACTCCCTCACCCGGGAATGCTAGCAGTGAGTCACACCTAAGATGGCGGCTCCCGCCAAGATGCGCGAGCACCAGGACTGTACAAGAAATTGTTGCAGAATTCTGTCCGGGTCTGGCGTGAAAACCAGAGCCCCGCCCCTGCACTGTGAGTAGCTCAGCACATAGTCAGAACCACTCCTTGAAAGAGGGTGCTCCTCCTCTGGAGTCCACCAGGGAGAGCAAGCACGGTGATTCTCACTAAGTAACTGCTGTCTCCACTAAGGACAGTACAGGATGCAGCGAACCACATCCGCAGTTGTATGGTATTTGGCCAGCAGAGGGACTGTATGTAACATTTCTTTTGTGCCCGTGCTTACACAACTCATTTCCCAACCCACACGGATAAACCTGAAATCGCATAACCATTCCTTGCTAGACAGGATTCTCTCCTCAAACCCCAGCAGAATCCAATCCTCTGGCATCCTTCCTGATATTTTTAGTGACCATGCAATAGTGTACTGTGTAAGGAAAATTAAACCGCCCCATTCAAGCCCTAAAGTTCTCCTCACTAGAACATTTAAAAACTTTAACCCACAACAGTTTCTGGATGACCTTACCAACTGCCCATGGCACAGAATCGATTTAATTCCTGACCCTGAATCTGCGCTCGACTATTTCCAATCCGAGTTCTTAAAACTCTGCGATACCCATGCTCCACTACGCAAAATAAGGGTATGGGGGGCCCACCTTCCATGGGTTACACCTGACCTTATAGCACTCTACCAGTTCAGGGATGCCTTGTGGAAAAGCTATAAAGTAACTGGCACTACCAAGGATCTCAATCACTACAGATGCATGCGGAACATGTGCACAAGGCAAACAAGGCATGCAAAAGCACAATATTACTCTGACAATCTCCACCAAAATACATCAAACCCAGCTAACTTCTGGAAGGTTATCAACAATATTTTCCAGCCTCCTAACCATCAACAACCAAGTAATATCACTAAGGGGGATATTACTCTGACAAACCCCACTGACATTGCAAATGCATTCAATGATTACTTTGTGGGGTGTGCCACTAACTTATTAGCGAAACGCAGCACAAACCCCATACATGAATCTCATCCTGGGAGTATCCCTACAGTCCCACCCCCTCCCAACACTGCCCACAATTTTCAATTTAGCCCAGTATCTGAAGAGGAGATTACACAAGCGCTCCTCAAACTAAAACTAAGCAGCCAATGTGGACCCGACTTACTACAATCTAGGTTCCTACGACATGGTGCCCCAGCCATTGCCAAACCAGTTGCGTCCATAGTCAACTCTATCCTGTCTGCAGGCCATATCCCTAAGACCTGGAAAACTGCCAGAGTTGTCCCAATCTTCAAAAGTGGGGACAAAAACACTGTCTCAAACTACAGGCCAATCTCACTTCTCCCAATTCTATCCAAAGTTATGGAAAAATGTGTCCACTCCCAATTAAGCGATTTCTACACCAAGACAAATTTCCCTAGCCAATTCCAGTCTGGGTTTCGTCCCAAACACTCCACCGTAACAACCCTGCTAAAAGTTTGCAATGAAATCCAGTGTGGAATGGAACGGGGACAACTCACTGGTGCAGTATTCCTAGATTTTGCAAAGGCTTTTGACACAGTTGATCATGTTATCCTGCTTAACAAACTCCAGAGCTCTGGAATAGGGAAACATGCTTTAAACTGGTTTCAGTCCTACTTATCAGGAAGATCCCAACATGTGTCCATCTCAGGCTCTAACTCCAACCCCCTGGATATCACCTGTGGTGTCCCGCAAGGCTCTGTTCTGGGGCCCCTACTCTTCTCAGTGTTCATTAATGATCTTCCCACAGCTTGTAAGGAAGCCTCAATACACATGAATGCAGATGACACAATCCTATATGCACACAGCCATAGCCTCTCTGACCTTCAACACATACTTCAGTCTGACTTTTTGAGACTCGAAAACTGGATTTCCCAAAACAAACTGTTTTTAAACACTGACAAGACTGTAACAATGGTATTTGGGACCAAGACTAAATTTGTAAAGCTTCCAGTGACTGAGCTACTGATTAGAACCAACGCTAACACCACCCTAACACCTGTCAATAGTTTAAAATACCTGGGCTTATGGTTTGACTCCCACTTAACATTCGGGATGCACATTGATACCCTGTCAACCAAGACCTATGCCAAACTAGGGGTACTTTACAGGAACAAATCCTCCCTAAGTCTCCTGGTCAGAAAGCGTATTGCACAGCAGATGCTAATGCCAATTATTGACTATGGAGACATAGTATATGGCTCGGCTCCTCAAACCCACCTTAGCAAACTTGACACCCTCTACAATTCAATTTGTCGTTTTATTCTCCAATGCAACTACAACACACATCACTGCGAAATGCTCAAAGAACTAGATTGGTCATCACTAGAGTCTAGGCGCAAAGTTCACCTTTCCTGTCTCACCCTCAAATACTTTCTGGGCAAGCTACCCAGCTCCCTGAACAAGCTCCTCGCCACTACCACATGCAGCACCTATCACCTGAGATCAGACTCCAAAAGACTATTCATGGTCCCAAGGCTCAACAAAGTATCCGGACGTTCCTCCTTCTCCTTCCGTGCACCCCAAAACTGGAACAACCTACCAGAGACCCTCACATCCACCACCAGTTTAAGTTCTTTCAAATCTAAGGCTGTCTCACATTTTAACCTGGTCTGTAACTGTTTCATACGCTCATAATATATATTTTCTTTAACTGTGCATGCAATGTCTTGTATATAATGTATACCTTGTTCATTTATGTAACTGTACTTGTAACCATGTATTATTTGTTTTTCTCTGTGCCCAGGACATACTTGAAAACGAGAGGTAACTCTCAATGTATTACTTCCTGGTAAAATATTTTTTAAATAAATAAATAAAATAAATAAATACAGAAAGACCTTAAACTCTCAGGTGGTATGAACTTTGATCCTTATCAGCGATCACGAGGGGGGTAGTGAAAGTGGAAGGAAAAAGGCTATGTCAGGTGCCTATGCCCCAAGTGTGATTTTCCAGATGGCGAATTGAGCTGGGGACACAAGTGTTTGCCTGTTGTGGGGCACAGTTCCTAAAGCCAGTGCTGCTGTGTGCTAAGGAACCCGCAGAGAAAGATGCGGCTAACCAACCTGCCTCAACTACGGAGGGCCCGTGCGCCCTAACCGCGGTTCCAGATTCGGTTCCCATGCTGGAACCACAGATGATGGAACCACAGATGCCAAGTGAAGCTGGGGACAAAGAGCCATTTGTCTCGCCTGCTGTGGGCCAAGTACGGCCTAAGACGATGATACCTGCGGAGGTGTCAGTAAGACCTTTACCTCTCCTTTCCAGTACAACCATGATGTCCTGTGGCCGGCTACTTTCCAGCCAACCTGCATCTGTGCTGTCCTAGGGGGAGGAAGGGGGGCCCTCCCCGTGCCACTGTCGAAGTGTGGTTCCATCGGTGCGGACCTCGCCCAAGCAACCCATTGCAACAAAGAAGAGCCTCCGGAGGCTCCAGCAATGACATCGACAATGACTCTGCCCAGGCGGAGGAAATTCACCTGGAGTCTGTGCCGCCTTCTCCCAGTAGGGATGTCTATGTAAGTGCTACAGCCCAGCAGTTCTACACGGGTGCCACAGCTCAGCAGTCCTATGATGGTGCAAACTCAGCCAGTCAACGAGGGTGCCGCAGCCCAGCAGGTCGACGCGGCTGCATCCACTTCCAAAGTACCGGCCCGTACTTCGGCCATTGTCTCTACCCTAGCTTCTCTGGAGCTGCCAGCAGGAGCTACCAGAGATTCACCCATTGGGGAGGATCTGATCATTGCTACGTCTGCTCCGGTTAGTGCCACTGACCCTGTTGACCCATTTCTCCCTCTGGTTGCTGTGGAAGTATACATCCCTGTCCCCTGTGTGATGCAGCACATGTGTGTGTCTGTTAGCATTTTGAGGTTTTAGTATCTTGGTAACTTAGCTATCATTCAGTTCTGGATATAGTTCTATATTAACTGATTCCCTTTTCTTGTGTTTTGTTTAGTGTTTTGACTGTCTCTTCCCACATATACAGTACTTGTTTGGGACATTGAACTGAGTCTATGCGCTGGAGGACTTCTCTTTTCTACACAAGCTGCTTTTTTGGAGTGACTGGAATACCTCCATTGGCCTCTAGCAGCAGGACTCTGCAGACACTATTAATTTGGTATTTATTTGCTTATCTTAATTCAACTGCTATCGTCTTATATCCTGGCGCCACCTTCTCTTCTTTTACGAATTGCATTCCAGGACTTTTGTGAGTACGTCCCAGTCATTGGAAAGGACTCGTACAGACTTCAGTTGTTAACATTTAGTTCTGAGAAAGTTTATTTTGTTAGACCCGATCCCAATAAGTGTGTTTTCATTGAAAATTGTGATCCACTGTGTGTATGTCTATTCGTGGAATAAATTACAATTTATTTTACTGACTTGTCTTGCTCAAACATATTATCCCGTTATAAAAAGTGTAAGTACCTGGTCTCCCATGACACAGACCCCTCTGGCAGTGAAGATGTTAAAGCACAAACATATGTTGGTATTTTAAGTTTTTCAATGTACGGCAGAGACTTTTAGGTTGCTGGCAGATGCACTCTCAGCAAAAACAATAACACTGAAGGTGATTTCTGGGCCTGGGAGCACTACATCCTACCCACTACAGGAGGTAATGACAAGCTGCAGCACCTTTGTGTGTATCCACAAGTGTAAGGGCAGTGGAGAAAGAAACAAGATAAATGAAAAGTTGATCATGCAGCTCTGTAGTGTCCTTCTGACACAGGAATCCTTGGCCTAGATTCACTAAAGGTTGAGAACAAAAATAATAATGTGGGTGCTTAGAGGAGATTCACGGTAGACGCATAGCAATGCTTTAGTCTTCTCAAAAGTGCTTGGGTGCTAACATCAAATATTATCTATTTGAAACTGAAGTTTAATGAGAATCTGAAACTGTATTGACATGTGTCTAATAGATTATTGGAGCTGTCAAACTATCTATAAAGTGAATATGTCAGTCATTGTATCATTTGCCTATTTCTTTAATGCACAACTCGTGGAAGAGATACAGTAAGAGTGGAGAGTGGTTTGCAAAGTTCTGATTAATAGGAATGGATGGAGAATTCTGAACTGTACAAATATTTGGAAACTGATCATTTCCTTTGATTGAAGCCCAATCATTGTAACACATCCAGAATATTATCGCAAATGTAATTGTCTTTTTTTTTGGCATGCCAATAATTTAAGTGGGGGGTTAGCTATACTGCTGGAGTCACGAGGTGAAAAAATATATCATCCTTAATCCTGCAGAACAGTATAAGTATCTTACTGTAATTAACAAGTTACTTCTAAAATTCCCTTATTTTTTCAAAGAATTATTGCTGTTACCGTTAAAATTAACATTGTGTTAATGTGTAAAACTTTCAGTCAGAAAGCTGAATAGATTTTTTTCATACATCAATCTCTATCATTTTTTTCTTTGGCATTTCTGTGTGCAGATTAAGCGCACTCTTCGTGAAAAAAAGGAGTTAAAAAAATGATTAATCTGTGCTTGAAATCAGAACTGTCAAAACATAACATACTGTAGATAGATACTGTAGGGGGGAAAGCATTTTAAAAAGGATAACACCTACTGTAAGTAACACATATTTGTTTTACATTTGATTTATTGTTTTTTGGGGGGGGAGGGAGGGTTGCAAGTTTTGTTTATGCATTTCTCAAGAAAACAAAATATTCTCCTTTCTGTTTTGGCTTGTGGGTTTTTGTTGTCATCTCTTCCTAAAGCGCTGTTTCCTCACATTTGCATCTACCAGCCTCTTTAATGTGATATTCCATTTAAACTGCCTTTTAATTGTACGTGCTGCCTTGGCAGAACATGACTGATGTACTAGCGTTAATTAGGACTCCAGTCAGCAGCCTGTGCCAGCTGGAAACTGAGAAACAAGCGTAAATTATTCTGTCATCAATCAGCTCGAAAATGTTTGAATCACTAATTAGTTTGCAATTTGGGTGACAGTTTATCTGACGCAGGCGGTGTCAAAAACTTCAGATCTAAGATGAATAATTTGCCAGCAACAATCACATATTCCCTGCTTTTAAATACATGAAGGTTTATCTGCATGTTGAAAGGTGGCTCAGCAGTCTTCATTACCTTCCAACTTACCTTCCAACGGGGGACTATGTAAATCAGGTGTCAGTGTGAGGCACTTCAGTCTGCGGTGGATTAGTAGATGTGTTTTTTTTTTTTTTAGAAAAAGAAAGCCTCTTTTCTCTCTCTTTTTATTAATAATTCATAAACTCATAGACCAGGATGTTTGGGCTTTAACAGCTTAAAAAAAAAAAAAAAAAAAAAACCATCACAACGTTAAAAGGCAATCATCCCTTTTTACATGAAAATTAGTTGTTCTGCATCTTGCTGTTTAACTGATTTATTCTCCTTCGTTGTCATGTGACTGGAATGTTAAACAGCTGGTGATTAGCCCTTGTCCTTTAAAACAAAAACGATTACTGAGGTTTAGTTAAATGGCTAAGTTGTGCTGTCTTTGAAAGGGATGCAGATAGAAAAGGCTGCTGACGGGAAGGAAAAAAAAGATTCATGTTTTAAAACTGTTTTTTATGCAATTTCCTAGAAGCCATTAATGTCACTATAAGAGAGTTCCTAACCTCTGAATTATCTTCATCCAGTGAATGAAGGGTTGTTCATCTAATGAAGGATTCTGATCTTCAATACGCTCAATAGCCACGTCTAAAATGATTTCACAGCGTAAATCTGTGCATGTCATAGGATTTTCAATATCCCATAATATAATGTTTATGTATATAGAAACAAAAGGTGTGTATGACAGGATAATTGTGCCAAACAATTATTCCGACTGGTAAATGTGTTCTTCAAATAAATAATTTCTGGACAATGTTGCAGTTTAAAAAATAAGGGGGCTTGTAAATGTCTCAATTTTTTGGGAATATAAAATAAATTACGTACAAGTGCAATAGCTGTGTTATTCCAATTACAATGGTGCAGAGTAAATGAGTACTTCAGTACTAGGTGATACCTTTTTTATTTGGGCTGAGGAAAAGAGGCAATTCTTGAAAGCCTGTCTTATAATATCAATTGTTAGTCCAAATAAAAAAGGTATCACTTAATACTGAAGTACTCATTTACTATGTAAAATAAAACTAATTTAATTGACACAACAATGTCCCCTGTTACTGAAGGAATGGTTCTGCTCTGATGGTATTATTGTATCTCTGGGGTGCCTCGGGGCTTACAGATGTTGCATGGTACGGATTAGCTTCCATGTAGCAGTTGTTAGTTCCTCACGTGGATCATGATGAAGCAGCATTTTGATAGATGATGTGAGACGAATGAAAAAAAAGAGATGTAACCCGCTCTGCCAAATAATTGTGTATGCAGGGGTGCACAGAGGTTAAGGCAAACACATGGACAAACAGATTTGGTGGTTATGGTATAAGATACAGGAACTCCATAGAAACCTCCTAGAGTGCACAATCCTGATGCTATAATTAGTTTCTATTAGAAGTAGACTATGCGACTTGTCCTTGAGACTAGTTAAATAATATGTCAAAACGTAAATATAAAACCCCTATGTTTGGTGAGCAGTGGAGGATAATGTTGAACCTTAAAATACTTTATTAATCTTAAATGTTTAAAAATGTGGGGTACGTTGGCACATTATAGAAGACACTGGACATACTACATAAACATATATTTAGAGGTGGACTTCCCACCGTAAAAATGATTTTGTGTAGGGCCAATTACAATGGCATCTATGATAGGACTCCTGAATTTGCAATCCTGGACTCTATACAGTGACTCGTCGGTTATATTCAACCATACATTAGTGTATCTTCCCTGTAACAAGGACTCTTTCATCCAAGCTTAGTGGCTACAGTACATAGTATCTTAAACAACTCTTGGGTACAATGTAGCATATAGACATTACACTTCCTTATTGTAGTCCTGTTAAATTTGAATACTGCTTAATAATGGAAATGATTGTGCTCAGATACTAGCTTTCACACAAATGGAAGTACTAGAACTCACAGTAGATACTACGAGTATTGTGTGAGCTCACTCAGACTTGGATTGTTCTTGATTCTAAGCATATATGTCTTTCTGTGTCAAGTTTCCACATGAAAGACAGATCGTATAGATGCTCAGTGAAAGAAACCCCTTGTATGGTCACTGAGGTCTCTGTTGTAGGCACAGAATCCACTCATGAGGTAAGTATATTTTTGCTTCACCATTGAGTGATGTGCGATTTCGTGCTTGATACAGAATGTAAACGTTTAAATTCTGTATCAAGCACGAAATCGCACGCTAATTACCAGAGGGGATTAGTCTGGTGTTAAAGCAATCTCACGGTCGGCGTTAGCATCTCTGTATACACAAGTATAGTCTATTTGATCCTTACTTAGACCTATCGAGGGTAAAATACTGTGGGAGCACTGGTGTTCACTCCTGCAGTGAGCAAGCACTTCTCTCACCATGAAGTGTGTGTATTTTCACCGTGCCCCCCCAAAGACGTTTATCATTGCACACTATTGTGTAAATTTTTGAGCATCAGAATGCGATACCTTGGGTGAGTTGGATTACTCGTGTACAGAGATATATCTTTGTGTCAACCGTAGATTGTATATACTGAGGGAGCACTGGCAGTCACTCTCGTAGCGAGTGTACAGTACACTTGCATCGGAGTGTGTACCCGATTGCTATGCCCCCCATTGTGTATCTGAGCACTCTGGTGTCAAACCCTGTGCTCTGTACTATGCTGTCTATGAATTCTGAGACAGTTTGTACATAATGATACTGGTATGCGCTTCACTAAGCCTCATTGGGCGAACCGCTCACGTGACACGCTTGCGAGCTCCAAAATCAAATTTGCTTGCTCTGCAAGCATCTAACCACCGAGCAGGCGCAGGCGCTTGCTCACGCTGGCCACACACATTGCCTTAATGTGTTTCATCATGGCCAGCGTGAGCACGCCCGCCCGCTTAGCACCAATACACAAAAAACACAGCGCACAACGCTCATAGTGCATTAAAAGTATATTAAGACAGTAAATCAATAAGGTAATTATTGTGCGTACATCAATAAAATTCAATTAAGCATTTTGGGGTAAGTTACCCATCCACCAACACTGTGACCCGGATCAGATGTCATCAGCAGGGACCATGCACCAACACTGTGGACCGGATCAATAGATTGTAAGCTCCTCGGAGCAGGGACTCCTTCCTTAATGTTACTTTTACAGTATGTCTGAAGCACTTATTCCCATGATCTGTTATTTATATGACATGTATTACTACTGTGAAGCGCTACGTACATTTTATGGCGCTATACAAATAAAGACATACATACATACATCTACTGGGACTGGAGCTGGTGAGTAAGTCCCAGATTTCGAATGGGTAAGTAGGGAGTCCTTTAACTGTCCCCGGTAAAAGTGAGCAGTGTCCTGCCACTTGCGGCTCACTGGGGAGCGGCTGTGTCCCGCGGATCCTCGCGACGGCTGGTCTCTCTCCTTCTGTCCACCGCACCAGCACTTCCGGGTAGTGACGTCACTACAACTCGCGTCACGTCACAGTTCTTCTCCGGTGGACGGATCAGTATATAAAACGGGGCAGAGAGTAAATCAGGGAATTCACTTTTACCGGGGACAGTTAAAGGACACCCTACTTACCCATTTGAAATCTGGGACTTACTCACCAGCTCCAGTCCCAGTAGATGACAACTGATCCGGTCCACAGTGTTGGTGCATGGTCCCTGCTGATGACATCTGATCCGGGTCACAGTGTTGGTGGATGGGTAACTTACCCCAAAATGCTTAATTGAATTTTATTGATGTACGCACAATAATTACCTTATTGATTTACTGTCTTAATATACTTTTAATGCACTATGAGCATTGTGCGCTGTGTTTTTTGTGTATTTGTCTGATGTTCTAGGGGGTGCTCTGAGCCATCCCCGGTACCACAGCTGCAGACGCTCCAATCTGATTAATAGGTCACGTAATATATCTTTATTATCACTGTATTATCACTTCACGTGTGTGGTATTGTTTAATAGTTGCGCACTTCCTTTTCACCTTTGTCACATATCTGCTTAGCACCACCCTGGCCGAGGCCTTAGGCATATAAGGTAGATCTTATGCCAAAGGATCGTTGGCATTCACTCCCGTAGCGAGTCTGCAAAGTGCTTGCAGAGAAGTGTATACATATACACCACTCCCCCTGACTTTTACTTGGACACTCAATTAGATAAACACTTGATGTATTATCAGATATAGCCTACTTGGTCCTTGCTTAACTCGTCAGCGGGTTAGATACTAGAGAGCACTGGTGATCACTTCTGCAGTGAGTATGCAGTTAACTCATCGTGGAGTGTGTATGTTTTCACCATGCCTCCCAGACTGTTTGTCATATCACTCTATTATATACATGTATGAGCGTCAGGATGCAGTACTTTTAATAAGTATGCAGTCTTTTTAACCTTAGACTCAACTGTAGATAGCGAGTGGGCACTGGGGTACACTTCCGGAGCAAGGGTACAGCACACTCCCAGCAGAGTGTATATGCAATTACTATGCCCGCCTGCTTTCCAAGCACTCTACTGACAGAAGTTGAGTACTGCATAAGACTGCCTACTGTATATTTTGAAAGACAGTTCACACACAATGTTGCTGTTACCCGCTTCACTGTTGCATATTGGTAAAGAAGGATTACATAAATATTGGAGCACCAGTATTCACTGCCGTTACAAGTCTGTATTTTGCTTGCCACGGAATGTGTACGTATATACCATGCCCCCTGCTTTACCTGAACGCTCAATTAAACAAACATGTATGAAATTAGAGTACACTACCTTAGCGAGTACTTAGTCAACTCGCTTACGGAGTGTAATGTTATCAGGTTATCCATTTCGGCACAGTGTTACAAGAGGCACACTGCCTCTTAGAGTCAGTACCATCGTATCGGCTGCAGCGGAGTATTTTGGAGCTAATATCAATGCTGCCTTTTTCTTTCACAGCTGACTACTGGACTACCTTCAAACTGACATAACCATGCCTCCCGAAGTACGTTTCGCCTGACGCTTTTTCCTGGATCTTAAACCATAACCTCCAAATCTGTTTGTCCATGATGTGAGACTACATGTAAAAGTAATCAAGTACATCCCTGCACAGGACCACTAAATACGATTTGCTTCTCAAACTGTCTTCCAATATTCAAGCCTCAACCAGTTAGTAGCATAAACACTTTATATTTCCTCGTTGATAGCAAAATTATATTTCCTCATTGGTAGCAGAATAATCTCTGTATTATATTTCTAACAAACCAAACCCCATAAGCACAGAAAACTGATAAGATACACTCTTTCATAAAAGGCCTCATTCTTCTACTGACAATGTACAGTACAGTAAATCCAACCACATTACTTCCTATCTATTTACAAACTCATGACATGTTATCTTTCTATATAGTGGCCAAGACATACTTTGCGCTGTGGAATGGTACAGAGGTAACTGTATTTTGGTAAGGGTGTAGGGATATTTGTGTTAGACAGTGGGACATGAATACAATGAGTGTGAAATATGTGCACATTATACATAAGTAAACACATAATTATTTTATCACAATGATATCTATATATCATTGTTTCTTTGTAATCTTTGACACAAATCTAGAACAAGTTTGGATTAAAAAATTAGAGACCTATTTTGTATCTGCCAAACCAAATTTCCAATTGACTTTAAAACAGCCTGATTTGCCAGTTTGGCTGATATTAAATTCTCTGCTAAATCAACAAAGAAAAGGTGCAAACATGGTTTCAAACAACAAAGATCTGGATTAACCACTTTATCCTAGTAAATATATTATTCTCTACCTATTCCCAACTTTTAAAAAAATCTGTAAATGATGTGTGTTATGTTGTCTTGCTTTACCTTACCCTGCACCTTGACATTGCTATAAAAAAAAATATTGTATTAGATTGTTTTTTGTGTTTTCCTAGATTTATTCAGTTTAAAATATTTTATATGTAGCCATGCCATCTGTGGCTACTAGTTTGTTTCCCTCCTGGCAGTAAGTCCTGATACAAGCAGGCCTTGCCAGTAGTTGTTATGGGATTTCCCCCCTCCGAGGAACTGCACTTGAGTAACAGCGGGAGGCGGTGACATCAGGCCTGGGCATGACCAATTATGAGACAGACCTGGCAGTACTTAAGGGCAGTACCACCCCATATTCGGGAGTGCCTTTCCCCACTTGAGGAAGGCGGGTCACACATTGGAGAGGCTGATTATTGGGCCTTCTCTAGTCCTTTTCCCTCCGGGGGAGAATGAGTGTGGACCACACCTCTGCCTCTGCTAGGGAGGCAGGGAAGAGCTGGGATGGCTGTTGGTGCCCTTAGCCTGTAGTTACGGTCCAGGGACCATCCTTCAGTGGTAGCTGAGAAGTACTGCATCGGGTAGAAGTTTACTTGTTACTGTGCTGTACAGAAGAGATAATAAACCGTTCCTGTTGTTATACCTCCTGCCTGGTGCGTGTCCTTACTGGGGTTTGAGGTAATAGTTCTACCTTGGGAGATCACCTTCAGTTCCTGGAGCCTATGGCAGATGGAGGCGCTGCACTGCTGAAGAGATTTTTAGGGTATGAACCCCTGAAGCCTAGTCCTGCGTCCCCACTACCACCGGCTGACGACTCAGCCCTTCTGTTGCCAGCAGATATCACGCACCACACGATCCGTAATGGTCACATCTCCCATCGGGTGGGGGAAACACCGTTACATATACAAATATCCTTTTTTTACTCGTACTCCACATCCTGGGTTATAATAAAAGGAAACAAGGAATCTGCAATTTCCTTGTGTGATAGTAAACAAGCATTTAGCAGTATTCTAAACATGGATAACCTGGAGAATTAGAGAAACTAAGTAGGTGTATCAGATATATATATATATATATATATATATCTATATATATATATATATATATATATATATATATATATATATATATATATATATATCTATATATATCTATCTATCTATCTATCTATATATATATATATATATAGATAGATATATATATATATATATATATATATATATATATATATATATATATATATATATATATATCTGATACACCTACTTAGTTTCTCTAATTCTCCAGGTTATCCATGTTTAGAATATATATCTATATATATATATTCCACATTCCACAGCCAAATCCCATGGTTGCAATCTCAGAAATACAGATTTGTATAAATTAACATTACTTTGCCTGGTAATAAAAAAATTGCTTATATTGGCAAGCAGACCACATGAATTCACTTAAAGAACAAATACAAGAAAATATGCTCTGGTTTAAATTACATTGTAGCAACCAGGCAATCTGTATAGGCTGCAAACATGTTACCTTTTTATCTATTCTTCTTCACCTTTTTTCCAATCAAAGAGCCTAGCCCTAGTGGGTATATTTATGTCTGTTGCAAAACTGGAGCAAAACTAGTGAGAAAAACTGCACCAGATATACACAAGGAACAATTCACATTGCTTTCAAATTAATTCTCTCTCTTTG
Organism: Ascaphus truei; assembly: GCF_040206685.1. Classification (NCBI taxonomy): domain Eukaryota; kingdom Metazoa; phylum Chordata; class Amphibia; order Anura; family Ascaphidae; genus Ascaphus; species Ascaphus truei. The sequence goes on from NC_134483.1 coordinate 176,527,427, forward strand.
TTAAATCTGTTACTGTTTTTTTGTATCAATTTATGCTCTATTTTACAAATGGATCTTTTTTTTTCCTCAAGATCCAAAACTGGTTATTTTGACATTAAATAGTTTTTCTGTATCTGCACCAGTGAGAATTAATAAGCAGCAATAAAAAGATCCAGGAAGAGTTTCATACCATGCATATTATAATGAGATTAATGAAATTCTGGGCCTTGGATCATAATTGTTAGTGATCGGAAGGTTTCTTATATTTGATGCAGATGCAAGCAGTAGGAATAATAAATATAAAATGTATTTGTTTGAAACTGTACTTTTCCTGAGCTTGAAATAAACAAATATGTGATGGCAGTGATTCATGCTAACAAGGGGTTCAACAACCCCTACAAAAAGACAACATATACTGACATATAAGTATTGATTTCCGCCATAAACATTTTGTGTACAGTTACTTATTGCGTGCATATAACAGGGTGTGTAAAAATTGTACATTCTATTATAAGGAACAGTTTTAATGTGCAACTGTAATTTTACAGTAGCAATATTAACTCATGTTTTACAAAGTTTAGTGAAGCCTATGCCCTTACTGAGTATGCTGTGAAGAGGCTTTACTTTGCCAGAGAAGCCTCTAATTCCCATTGAATGGAATGTAACATATTAGATAAATGCCTACGTTCATTAAACCGAAACCAGTTTCCACTTGTATAGAATGTGCCTTTCTAAATGGTATTTACATTAGTTAAAGTGGAAGTCACATATACATATTGACTTTTAAGAAAGATGTCCCATTGTATCTTATTTAGTCCTCACAATATTTCTACAGTAGCTGAATAACTATGGTTGGTCTTTAAAGCAGCAGTTTTAACTTTAAGATATCTCTTTTTCCAAAGCTGCCTTGTTTTTTTAAATACAATGCTTCATTGAGGAGATTTAAGCATTTAAAAAATAAAATGTCCGGGAGGTTAAAATGAAGTTTTCTCTAGAGCCAGCTGCCGTCTAAAGGTTTCCACAGTAACCTCAGAAGCTAGAGATTATGAAAATCATGTTTCTAGCGCTAGAAAAAAGAGCTGGACATGCTCAGGTGGCAAGATACTAATATCACATGGGATCGCTGCTTTAAACCCTGTTATGAAATCCCTTGTCAGTTTCTAAGGAGCACAAAATGCCAAATCTGCATTTCAAATGTGCAATATTCTTTTACCCTTCAATGTAATTAAAGATAAATCGAGCAAGGTGTTTGCTGTACATCTTTCCTACACATACAAAAAACTCCACCGGATAAAGCTGTTATTAAATTTGATAAATTGAATACACATTTTCATAATAGCAGTCTTCGAGATTTAAAGGAAATGCAATAAATATCGACAGGAAAGCTTTCTAGGCATATAGAATAAGAGACATGTAGGATAAGAATCACAAACAGTTCAATTGTAGTCTTTTTATTTTGAAATTGCGTTTCCACCTTTCAGCTTGTTTATTGCCGAAGACATCTTTCAGCAGCTATTCAGATGAAATACAAAAAGTATTGATTTAATTAACTGGGGTTAAACCAACAAAAAACATGTCAATAAAGTGCTATATCTCATTTAGAGAAGCATTCAGTGGCAGTAAAAACAGTGCCAATTACAGAATTATTACTGACAACAAAAACATTCAATTTCCTTACAAAGGTCAACAATAAATCTATCCATAACATCGGAGGCAGATAAAATTGATGGGGTTGCAAGTAGCAATTCAAACAGATGTTGGCAAAATCTGCATTTCAAAACAAAGACAGACACTACAGTACCAATGAAAACAAACATAAACCTAACTGCTTGTTAAGGAAACATCTGAGCTGCTACTTACATTCAAAAGAACATATCCAACAGTTTGTGCCGGGGGCCTGCTGTGCTATTCTTTGCAAGGATGAAATTATGTGTAAGCTTTTTAAACTGAACGTAGTCAAAGAAATGCAAAATAAAAATAGTCTACCAATAAGGTATATTGTTTGGTGAGTTACATTATGGCATACTGTATATACAACATAACTCATCATTTAAAAAAAGTTTATAGTACGTGAATGCAGGCCGCGGGTCAAAATATAATGTAGTAAATTTGATTTGAACAGCATTTTTTCTATTTATTTCCCGTATGATTAATGAAGAAATTCATGTAGAAATGTCCATGTTGAGACTACAACGAACAATAGAAGAGGATGGTGACTTCTGTTTGAAGTTGTAGAAAGACAATGCAGATAGATCTTGCATTTATAGGTGTAATGTATATAATGGGGGCTTATTCTATATGCGTCTTAGTGGCAGATCGAGCAGTTTTCAGCTGAAATTCCCTATTGACTTCATTGACATTATTTATGTCCGAGGGTTGGAAAACCAAGACTGGAAAAACGTCCTGTCACAAGATAAATTGAGGGGTTAACCTTCCAATTTATGTGTGTATAAGGGTAGACAAGCAAAATTATTTCTTTTAACCAATTAAATTATTGTCTGCCCACCATGTCAAATGTAATGATGCAGATGTAGCTGGGTCTCCCTCTTACCTCTGAGCTGCGGGAGGGGGTTGGTACCCAATGCAGGGAGGTTGTGGTGGCCATGTTTATATACTCTGCGCAGTGCAATTAAAGTGGCGGCCATGACTCCAAACGGATCTGCAAGGGACTACAAGTCCCATGAGCCTTAGGGACAGAGGCAGGGAACTGGAATTAGATACTTTCGGCGGGCTCAGAGGGACCACCTCCCTGCATGTGATGTGATCACTGTCACTAGCTCACACTAGCAATCCCTACGCGTTTCTTCACTTTATTTAGTTTTACGTCATTTATCCCCTGATGAAATCACCCAAGTGTGAAGAAACGTGTAGGGATTGCTAGCGTGAGCTAGTGACAGCGATCACATCATACCTATCCATACCTTGGACTTTACTAAGACTCTGGGACGCTGCCGCACGCTGACGATCTATCCCCTAAGGTTTTACCATAATTTTCCTCCCATCCGGAACCACTGGTTGGTTCAGTTTGTTTCCGGGCGACATCGGGAGAGGTTGTGCACTCTCTGGGGCTCCTGCTGGACGCTGGCTCTAAGGTGCCAAGACTACACGTGGGAGCAAGGCGTGTGAGCAGAGCAGTGATGTCTGGCGTCTGGTGAATGAGTATTACTCTTGACATGCTTGCTTTACTTTTTTGTTTGTGAGTTTAAATTTGTTGGACTTTTACTGGTAACATTAAATTGTGTATTTTTTCATATTACACTAGGATCGGGCGCTTTCTTTCTTCTCGTTTATATATATATATATATATATATATATATATATATATATATATATATATATATATATACCTGAATTTGTGTATATTACTGGTATTGTTCCTAGGAGGGGCTTATCCTGCTGTGTAAGGAACCCTTTCAGGCGGAGGCGCTGCACCGAGACGGACACACAGTCATCCCAGGCTTCCAGTGGTGGAGGCTCAGGCCTTCTGTGAGCCAACAAGTAACGGCAGTACTGGTAGCCCGTTTATATATGTGTAGCCCTGGTTTGCTCTTGTTTGCAATGTATATATTGCAAATCTAAAAATATAATGTATTATCTCAGCTGCCCATGCGGCTTGATTTACATAGGCATGACTACGAGAAAGATGAGGATCTGTGTTCTAGAGCAATCTAGAAATATCAAGAATGCACAACGCGATTTGTCATCGTTTAAAAAAAAAAATAAGCAAAAAGATAATGATAATGACCAGTCGCAAACTAGTGCTGCACAGCCTGCAAAAACAGACTAATCCAGGTATATGCAGTCAGCTTGATAGTATAATGCAGGAACTAAATCATAACAATTTATAGTGCTTTAGTGAGTGTAATGTTGGATAGCCAGATGATGTAATGAAGAAACCCCTTTGACAACAAGATGTCTCTTAGCAATCCAGGCGGGGAAAAAAACATAAAGTTGTGAGGGTGAAGGAGCTTGCACGAGTGGCGGGTGAATAAATGCATCTCAATCAAGAGCAGACCCTCCCCACTTCACTCTCTCCTGAGACTACAGTTCGTGGTTGGCGCCTTCAACTTGATGTTTTTCGTTGAGAGACATACCATGTCTCGAAGGTTGTATACTAGGTCTTTACGACAATGCATATCTGCTTGCCTTTTCTGGGTGATCACTGCTTTCCGAAGATTCTCCTGGAGTTTTCCCCATAGTTCCTGAAGCTGATGAATCCAGTTATCCACAGCTGGGACACTGGACGTAGCTCTAGCTGAAGGAAGAGCTGATGGATGAAACCCATAGTTCAAGAAGAACAACGACTCCTGCGATGATTCGCTCCACAGGTTGTTGTGGGAGAACTCTACCTATGGCAATAGATTAAGACACGAAATAGCAGCTGTACTGTTCGAGGGACTGGTTCGTTCACTCAATTTATACATTTGACTGGGGGTGATAGGTAGACGAGAATTGCAGCGAAACTCAGAGTTGCTCGCAAAAGGCCCACCAAAACTTGGAGATGAATGTGACCCTCGATCTGAAACAATGACCTGTGGTGCCCCGAAAAGTTGAAAGATCTCCCTAATGAACACCTCATATAAGGTGGAGGCATAGGGCAGGCCCCTCAAAGGGATGATGTGAATTTGTTTAGAAAAATTATCCATGACCAGTAGGATCATGGTCATGCCTCTGAACAAGGGTAGCTCCATGATGAAGTCCATCAATATGTGAGTCCACGGATGGTCTGGAATCTGGAATGGCTGTAACCGACCTGTAGGGCGACTCCTAGGTGTCTTGGTCTGGGAGCAGACAAGGCAAGCAGCCACGAAAATCCACACATATTTCTTGATCCCGGGCAAAAATGCTCCAAAAACTCTGTAGTCCTCCTCTCTCCAGGATGCCCGGCACTCTTGGAGCTACAACCCCACTCCAAGACCCTACATCGAAAGGGTGTGGGTACAAAGAGGTTACCATCCAGGACATCAAGACCCCGTGGGATCTGAGACTGTCCTTGAATAATTATCTCCAAGGCATCAAAGGTGGCAGCTGAAATGATGGGTGAAGCAGGCATGATTGGCTCTTCGTGATCGTCAGCAGTATCGTCCACTAGGAACTGAGGAGAGAGAGCATCTGCTTTTAATTTTTTGGAGCCTGGGATATATAATACAATATAGTTAAAGCGGGAAAAGACCAGTGACCACCTTGCTTGCTGAGAACCAAATTGAAGGACACCCTCAATGTACATCAAGTTCTAATGGTCAGTTAGAATCCTGACAGGGTTTTCAGTACCCGCCAGAAGGTGTCTCCATTCTTGTAGAGCATTTTAATTGCTAAGAGCTCTTCTGCTGGTTGAAACCTTGGAAAACAAATGTAATTTAGCCTTCTTATCCTTCCATTGGGAAAGAATGGCCCCTGCCCCGACATCAGACACATCCACCTCCAGGGTGAAGGGTAGAGCGGGATCTGGGTGCACCAGGACTGGAGCTGCTATGAATGCCTTCTTAAGTTTATCGAAGGCCACTAAAGCCTCCGCAGGCCGTTGCAAAGGAACCTCACCTTTGCTGGTCAAGGCTGTGATAAGAGCGAGGACTGTAGTAAAGTTCTGTATGAACCGGCGGTAGTAGTTCTCAAAACCTATGAAGCACTGAATGTCCTTCAAGCCTTTGGGAAATGGCCACGCCAGAATGGCCTTTACTTTAGCAGGGTCCATAGTCAAACCATACTGTAGCTGAAATTATGTACCTCCGGAAGGAAGTGCTGGAATGATGGAACTGGCATTTTTCTAGTTTTGCGAATAGTTGATTCTCCTTTAGGTGTTTCAGGACTTGCTTCACGTGACCTGGATGTTCCTGCACTGATTTGGAAAAAATCAGGATGTCATCCAGATACATGATAACATATTTGTCCAGAAGATCCCGGAAGATTTCATTAACAAAGTTCTGGAATATTGCTGAAGCATTACACAGAATGAATGGCATGACACTGTACTCATGGTGTCCATCACGAGTATTGCTGTTTTCCATTCGTCGCCCCGGCGAATTAGACCCAAGTTGTAGGCTCCTCGCAAATCCAGTTTTGTGAAAATGGAAGCTCCCTGCAACTGATCGAACAGTACAGAGATAAGGGGTAATGGGTACCATTTTTTTTAACCGTGATTTTGTTTAAACCCCGGTTGTCGATGCACGGCGGTATTGATCCGTCCTTTTTCTTTACAAAGAAAAAACCCTCCCCGGCAGGAGAAGATGAATTCCAGTTGAAGCCGATCTTAAGGTTCTCCTGAATGTACTCAATCTTGTCTCTGGATGGGACAGCCTATAGGAGCAACATCTGGGAGGAACAGCCCCGGGTAGCATGTCGATTGGGCAGTCAAAGGACCGGTGCGGTGGTTGTTCCTCGGACTTGACCGTGTCAAACACATCCTGGAAGGTGGCAAAGAACGTGGGCAGATCTAATTGTGTTGCCTCGGGCAGCCGGGTAATCCCTGAAAGAGTCTATATCAGTACTGAGCAGGTATCCAGGCAGCGAGAACTCAAGTGAAGGGTCGGGATCCTGTCCAATACACAAGAGGATTATAGCGTTGTAGCAAAGGTAACCCCAGAATGATGTTAACAATTGGATAGTGAATCACGTCAAATCAGATGTTCTCCATATGATCCTTGCCTTTATTTAATTGTATCTTTGCCATCTCCAAGGAGATGAAAGACGGCTATAGTGACTGCCCATCGATCACCTCCTGGGAACTGCTCTTGATTAAGGGGCTACCATGTTTCTCGACAAAAGCCTGATCAATGAAGTTGCCGCCTGACCCAGATTCCATGTCTTGACCACGAAGGATTCTCTGGTCAAAGATGGGAAGTAGAAGCTTACTGGGTAGGAACGAGGTAGAAGAAGAGAGTGTTCCCAGTATGACTCTGCCGGGTTTCATTGGAAAATGGTGTTTCCTGACTTATTTGGACAAAGAAGAGCTTGATGTCTGGCAAGGCCACAGTACATACACCAGCTGTTACACCTTCTGCGGTGCTTCTCGCTGGTTGTAAGCTTATTTCCTCTGAGTTGCATCAGTTCCTCAGGAAGTTGTCTAAACAGAAGGTGCTGAACGAGGTTGCAAAGATCGAATTCCTCCTCTGCGCTGGGCTAGTCAGAGTCCGGCATTGCATCTGCGTTGTTTCTCGCCAAGAGATAGCTTATTGCTGCCAAGTTGCATGGGTTCCTCCAGGTCCGGCGGAGACGGGTTAACAGCCACTGTGTAAAAACTGTGATAGGCTTGTATACCTTGCTTGTGCCGGGTTCTTTCAGCGCTTCTTTTCGGTAGCCGCTGGTCTACCTGGATGCATAGATCGATGAGCTCCTCCAGTTTGGATACTCGGTTAAATTACATGGGTGAATAAGGGATTAATTAATAAAATATTGTAACAAGATCTAGCTTCTGATTAGATATAGTAGAAATAATCAAATAATTAGGCTACATTTAATTAACTTTATCTTTCTTGTGATAAATACTGTCTGCAATATATACTTTTAACTTTAGTCTCTTCGGTGGTAGAATTGGGAGAGCAATTTATTGCAAAGTAAAATGCTGCATTCCCCAAAACTCATAGAAGCACTATAGGTGAGGTTCACTAACCTCGGGTAAACCTTAACACACTGCGATTCCATGTTACTTACATTGACTTAAATAACAGTTAACGTTACGTAACGTTGCCAGAGGTTAGTGACTTTTATGTTGTGCTCAATGTGCTTGTTAATATTTTACCTACTAGTTATTGCTACGATATCGTTACAGATCAAAAGAGATTTTTTTTATTATTACCCTAGAGGTAAAAACATGTGACAATGTTTACACGGTCTGTAATGTAGTTGTTAAAATAATCTGCAGCTGTCCAAATATAGTTTGTAGGCTAAAGGCAATTATTGCATTTATATTGTATCTCACTCCCCTGCATCTCCCGATTAAAGAATAATCAATAAATCAGCCTGACCTCACTCCTGTTTAAGGCTGACAGCCAAATCTAATGAATCTCCAAACAACAGATTAGACCTGTCTACAGCAGGTAGGAGGAGGGTGAGTGCTTTGGGGAGGCAATGTGAGGTACATTTGAAGCTAGCAGCAGTCAAGGGACAGGTTATTGTTTAAATGGGGTAGGGTCAGTGATATTATACTGTAGGCTGGGCCCAATCACCTCACTTCCCAAATAAAGTTATGTATATATCATACATACTGTACCTCATGAGGACGAGAATATTGTTAAAACAAGTGTTGAACATGAATATAGTTTATCATGTAAAGAAAGTAAAATCATAGATTAACAAACAAACAAATACATAACTAGAAGTTTTAATTAAAAAAGTGTCCCTAATTTGAAAAATGTTCAAGGACAATAACAACATTTGTCTTTGTTTTATTTTGAAAGATAGAGAGAAGACGTGTATAAACTAGCTGGAGAGCAGTTCACACATTTTAAAGATCTTGGGGGGGGGGGGGGGGATCATTTAAAAAAAATTGATTATATTTTGCAGTTTTTGACCATGTCTTTCAACAATTTTATTTTAAAAAAAATTGCTGTTTTTTCTAACAATTTTGTTTAGCATATAACAGCAAATATTGCCATGTTCACGAAATCTGGTGAAGAGATTTCACATCTCAGATACAAAGGTTTGAATTATTGACAGAAGGGTACCAGAGGCATAGTAAAAGAAAATAAACTAAGATCAATGCAGAAGATGACTAAATAGACCAAATAAAAGCCGCAAGCTTTTAAATATGTAACACAATAAGCTGTAACATACACAGTACAGTAAGCAAATATATACAAATAAAGATATCATTCATAAAAAGCAGTACAGTATATATTTTAGTAACATTTTGAATTTGAATAATTAAATAACAAGTTGCTTTCAAATTTTAGCTTTCATATAATAAGTGTGATTATACAACAGTTTTCGTTTAAGGCAAGATTTACAAGTAGAGATGTGAAAACTTTTGTATGTTTACTTCAATTTAAGATTAGTAATATGGTTATTCAATTTTTGCAAAAATTGCAATGTAGTGTCAAGTTGCCCAGAAAATTGTTTGCACATTTATATTTATAGTAGTAGTCCATACTTAGAATGATAACATTGCAAGGAGATGTCCGGAATTAAATAAAGCAGCTGGATTAGTGCCAGATGTAGGATATTGTAAAAAAAAAAAAACTAGACTAGAAAGCTGGACCAACTGGATCAATATCACACCCATTTTCACTGACAGCATCAAATGTAGAACATTTGTTACACTAGAGCAGGCCTGCCCAACTCGTAAAGTGAGACGGGCCGAACTGCTCCAAGGAAAACAAATTTGGGCCGCACGGGTTAAATCATCATCATCATCATCATCATCATCATCATCATCATCATCATCATCATCATCATCATCATCATCATCATCATCATCATCATCATCATCATCATCATCATCATCTCTCCTCCAGCACCTCTCATCATCATCATCATCATCCTCATATCTCCCCCAGAACCCCTCACTATCAACCTTTACGATACTCCCCATCTATCTCTCATACCCCCATCTCTCCCCCTCACCCACACAATACCCCCCTCCACTTCAAACACACAATACCCCCCTCCACATCAAACACACAATACCCCCTCCACATCCCCCCAGCCCATTCCATGTCAGCAGCCCCCCCCCCAAGTCAGCTTCCCATGTCAGCATCCCCCCCACAAGTCAGCATCCTCCCCATGTCTCTCTTCCCTCAATATGACACTCTCTCCCCCTCCCCTAAATGACACTCTCTCCCCCTCCTCCCAATATGACTCTCTCCCCTCCCCCTCCCCTCAATATGACACTCTCCCCCTCCCCTCAATATGACACTCTCCCCCTCCCCTCAATATGACACTCACTCCCCCCCCTAAATATGACACTCTCTCTCCCTCCCCTCAATATGACACTCTCTCTCTCCCTCCCCTCAAAATGACACTCTCCCCCTCCCCTAAATATGACATGCTCTCCCCTCCCCTCAATATGACACTCTCTCCCCATCCTCTCAATATGACACTCTTTCCCCCTCCCCTCAATATGACACTCTCTTCCACCCCTGCAACTCACATCACACCCTCCCCCTGCAACTTACATCACTCTCTCCCCCCTGCACCTCACATCACTCCCCCCCTGCACCTCACATGTCAGCAGCCCCCCATCACATGTCAGCAGCCCCCCCTCACATGTCAGCAGCCCACCCCCCATCACATGTCAGCAGCCCACCCCATCTCACAAGTCAGCAGCCCACACCCTCACATGTCAGCAGCCCACCCCCCCTCACATGTCAGCAGCCCACCCCACCTCACATGTCAGCAGCCCACCCCCCCCTCACATGTCAGCAGCCCACCCCCCTCACATGTCAGCAGCCCACTACCCCCTCACATGTCAGCAGCCCACCCCATCACATGTCAGCAGCCCACCCCCCTCACATGTCAGCAGCCCACCCCCCCTCACATGTCAGCAGCCCACCCCACCCTCACATGTCAGCAGCCTACCCACCCTCACATGTCAGCAGCCAACCCCCCCTCACATGTCAGCAGCCCACACCCCCCTCACATGTCAGCAGCCCACACCCCATCACATGTCAGCAGCCCACACCCCCCTCACATGTCAGCAGCCCACCCCCCCTCACATGTCAGCAGCCCACCCCCCTCACATGTCAGAAGCCCACCCCCCCTCACATGTCAGCAGCCCACCCCCCCTCACATGTAAGCAGCCCACCCCCCTCACATGTCAGCAGCCCACCCCCCCTCACATGTCAGCAGCCCACCCCCCCTCACATGTCAGCAGCCCATCACCCCCTCATATGTCAGCAGCCCACCCCCCCCTCACATGGCAGCAGCCCATCACCCCCTCATATGTAAGCAGCCCACCCCCCTCACATGTCAGCAGCCCACCCCCCCTCACATGTCAGCAGCCCACCCCCCCTCACATGTCAGCAGCCCATCACCCCCTCATATGTCAGCAGCCCACCCCCCCCTCACATGGCAGCAGCCCTACCCCCCTCACATGTCAGCAGCCCAGCCCCCCCTCACATGTCAGCAGCCCACCCCCCTCACATGTTAGCAGCCCACCCCCCTCACATGTTAGCAGCCCACCCCCTCCTCACATGTTAGCAGCCCACCCCTCCCCCCTCACATGTCAGCAGCCCACGCCTCCCCCCTCACATGTCAGCAGCCCACCCCCCTCACATGTCAGCAGAATGCACCAGCCCATTTTTCACACACCCCCCACCAGCCCGTTATTCACACCCACCCCCCCACCAGCCCGTTTTTAACAGGCACCCCCCCCCCACCAGCCCGTTTTTCACAGGCACCCCCCCCCCCACCAGCCCGTTTTTCACAGGCACCCCCCCACCAGCCCTTTTTTCACAGGCACCCCCCCCACCAGCCCGTTTTTCACAGGCACCCCCCACCAGCTCGTTTTTCACACACACACACACACACACACACACACACACACACACACACACACACACACACACACACACACACACACACACACACACACACACACACACACACACACCCCTCTTAGATCAGCACATCCTCTCTCCCCGGTACTAAGCCCCGCCCCCGGCATGCTCTGATCTTCCCGGCATCCTGCTATTGAAAAAAAAAATACTCACGGCTGCCGCATCCTCCTCATGCTGCTGCTGCTGCCCCCACGCACCGCAAAACCCTGGGGCAGGGAGGGAGTGGGGGAGAGAGGGAGTGTAGGGGGGATGAATCGCTGCCATTTTTTAAACTTTTTTTTTTTACTTTTTTTATTTATTATTTATTTAATTAACTGGCGCCCGGCCGGAATCATCGCAGGCCGCACAGAGAGGCCAGGCGGGCTGCATGCGGCCCGCGGGCCGTATGTTGTGCAGGCCTGCACTAGAGTAAGATATTTTTCCCAGGAAATTTTGTGATACTTTACTTCTGAACTAGGGAGTCATAAGGTGCTAGAAAGAATATTGCCTACTGTATATTCCAACATTCATATACCAAGTAATACTTCCTAGTTCCTCCTCTCTTTTAACTGAACATACAGTACTGTGACTGTTAACCAAATCACTAGCTGGAATTAGGAGGGTAAGAAAGGGACAAAATAGTTTAACATATTACATAGTGATATATTGTACTGTAGTTACAGACGACAGATACGTATCTTATATTTGTATTTACAGTAATTTGATCAATCATCAGTATCATAATCATCATTTAATTTTTACGTTAAAAAAAAGGTAGAAATGCAATACTTTACAGTCAATTTAAGAACAAACTAAATTATGTACAATTAATTTTGTTAGATAGAAAGGGCCACAAGGAAGAAACAAGTCTTACATTGTGCCCCAAAAAGTGGTAAGGTCGATATACACCTGAGCTCTGACGATAATGAGTTCCAGATCTCTGAAGATGCTTACAAAAAGCCCCCCTCCCAACCCAGAATAGGGTTCAGTATCCTTGGCACAGAGAGGTGCCCCCCTCCCCCTTGAGGATCTGAGATTTTATCCAGTATCCCTCTATAAGGGTTCTATCTCTATACCAAGATGGCAGATGGACCAAGTCAATATCTTGCCCCACCTAAGATGACTGCTGGCAGGAAGTTTGCTTGTGCAAAGTACCATGTACCTTGTTCCTGCCAAGCCCTGCCATTTATCCTGGCTTTGCCTTGCCTGTGTTTTGACTCCTGCTTGTTTCTGTCTACACTTGCCTGCTGCCTGCCTCGACCCCAGAACTGAACTTGACATCCCTTGCCTGCCGCCTGCCTCTACCCCGGAACCAGACCTGACTACACCAGCCTCCCAGGCCTCAGATCCCAGGCCAAGGTCGGTGTATCACTCACTACCTCTGCTCTGTGGGTACTGTACGTATTCTGGTTGCAGTCAGCAATGTTACACCCTCCTAGGCATCAAAAGAGATTGCAGATAGGCAAGACCTTGGCATTGCAAGGTTTTAAAAGCCATAATGGCTATCTTGCTGAACATGGAAGATCGCTGGAAGCCAGTGTAGATTGCGAAAGATGGGAGTATTATGCTCAAAGCGAGAAACACGTCTCAGCATTCAAGCTGCAGCATTTCCTACAAGCTGGAGCCTCTGTGTCAGAGGAGCCTTCCTCTGTTTTTGATCCAGAGGAAGGCAAACAAAAATCTCCAGTTAAATATCCAATGATATTTCATAAGGGAATAATAAAATCCTTCCTGACTCGAAATAATGGTTCCTCCATGGATAAAAATCCTTCCCATGTTTACTAATTTGGTTTATTTCCATTCTAAATAAATAACCAGCAATGTTTTCTAAGATATCTGTTATATCTTCCATCACAGTCTCCATGGGTAATGAATTCCCGATTTGAACTTCCCTTACGGTAAAGAAGCCTTTCCTTTGTTAAAAGTGAAATCTCCTTTCCTCCAACATGAAGGGATATCATGATCCTGTGTCATTTGTACTGCTTTGGGATGAATAGTTCTTTTGAAAGCTCCTTATATTCATCCGGAATATATTTGTATATAGTTATCATATAGATGCCTATTTTCTAATGTAAAAAATCTAATTTAGCTAGTCTCTCCGCATAAGTCAAATTGTCATTCCCCTATATTTATTTGGTGGCTCTTCTCTGCACTTTTTCTAGTTCCATAATGTCTTTTTTTTAAATTGGTGCCCAAAACTGTACTCCATATTGAAGGTGTGGTCTTATTAAATTTTTCTACAGTGACATATCTATGCTTACTTCCCTTCCATCCATTACCTGCTTAATGCATGAAACGATCATATGTGCCTTTGCAGCTACTGCATGACACTGGAAATTTCATCTGACATCTTACAATTTAGTGTTATCAGCAATGATGGACACTTTGCTCTCTATGCTAACCTCAAGGTCAAGCTAAGAAAAAGGGGTCCCAGTACTAATCCTTGAGTTACTCCACTTACTGTACACCTTTAGCACAAGATGAAAAGGTTCCATTTATGACAACTATCTGTTGTCTATTCTTCAGCAGTTTTCAATCCAGGTGCAAATATTTTTACTGGGTCCAATTTGCTTTATTTTGTACACTAAACTCTTGTGTACCCCAGTATCAAAAGCCTTTGCAAAATGTATGTAGATTACCCTGGTCTAAATTCCTACTCAGCTCCTCAAAGAAACTAATTGGGTTAGCTTGGCATAACATATCCTTCACATCCTTACTAATAATTTTGTTATTTAAAACCAGAGACATACTGTAACATAAAACACAGACAAAGCTCAGTGCACATCCAGAAAAACTTATATACGGTACAGTGCCTAAATATACATGTATAAATAACTAATAAATAAAATGGTCTTTTAGTTTAACATTTTGGCCAAATTGTTGTAAGCCCTTGAGCCAACTGCATGGCAGACCACGTTTCAAGGGTCCCTAACACTAATATAGATTCTTAATAACCTGTGCATTGCCAGGAAGAATGATTTATAATAAATCTGTCAAAATTAGTTGCAAAAGTTCTAAGTCTGATTGAAGCTTTTATTAACCTGTACATTACCAGGAAAAGCACTCTGTAATAGATTTGTCACAATCACACTGCAAGCAAGCAAGTTCCACTCCTCTGTGAAACTTATATGCTTATATATATGTTGTGGTTATTTTGGGGGTTCAATATGAGCTTGTAGGTGTTCTGTATGTTTTATAATAATTTTGTTAACCATTAGGTATTCCTGAATATTATCCCGTACTAAACTCTCAATTAGCTTTCGCACTATTGATGTCACGCATAAAGTTCTGTAATTCCCCGGTTGTGATCTAGCTCCCTTTGGAAATATAGGCACCAGATATGCTTATCGCCAATCTTGTAGTACTGAGACTGTGGAAAGGGTCCTTCAATATTACATGTTATGGTTTGACTATTACTGAACTTAGCTCCTTTAGAAATCTTGGGTGAATTCAATCTGTGCCAAAAATTTGTCATGAAATGATCTTTTAGCACCCCTAAATAACGGTTTTCATTAGTCAAAAATAACTAGAGTTCCAGCACTCCCTGACTCAGAGATAGTCCAAAAACTAGGTATACAGTATGTCAAACAAGTAAGTAATTTAATGTATGCACAAGATAATACAACTTGGAGTAATGTGGCGCAAATGACAAAACAAAATCCTACAATCACGGTGGTGGGGGTGAAAATACACAGGGACAGGGAGTGGGATAGACACTAGGTAAGGAGAGTGGGGACAACACAAATGGGGGGGAGGGGGGTAATCAGGGGGGCAAAGTTTTGTGGGGAGACCCCTTCCTCAAGTCTATAAAGACCACAAGGTACTTCCCTTAACCCTGACACTCCAGCCACCAGAGCAGCACTCAATAATCACAAAAAAATACAACTAGAAAGCTCAAACATGCAAAGTCCTGAGTACACCAGAGTATATATGCAATAAGAAAAATGAGTCCCATAAACATTGCCCCCCTGATCACCCTCCCCCCATTTGTGTTGTCCCCACTTTTTTTTAAATTACTTACTTGTTTGGCATATACCTAGTTTTTGGACTTTCTGTGAGTCAGAGAATGCTGGAACTCTAGTTATTTTTTAATCTTGGTTGTGGGGGAATTTGGGTCCTCCTTGTTCCGTAAGCACCGTGCACATTTATATTTATACCGATTGAGTGAGTGATGTCTATCCTCTTTGTGTAGGTTCAACGGTTTCAATTAGATCTAATGCAAATCTCATTGCTCCTGTCTATGGCTGGATAATTAAAATCCCCCATTATACTAACATGACCTAGTTTGTATGCCTTTTCCATTTGCAAAAGTATTTTTGTTCCTCAAGCTCACAAATATTTTGTGGTTTATAGCATATTCCTACAAACATTTTTTGTACTTTTACCTCCACTGTTAATTTCTATCCACATGGTCTCTATACATTTTCATCATTCCCTTCTTAAACATCTTCCCTGTTTAAATCTAGTTTACCATATAACACATACTGTACCACTTGTTCTATTTGCTCTTTCCCTCCAACAAAGGGAATAACCCTCTAAATTAACTGGCCAGTCATGAGTTTCATCCCACCATGTTTCAGTAATACATATGATATCATACTGCTCACATGTAGCTATTATTTTAAGCTTCCCCATTTTATCTGTCAGGCTTCTTGCATTAGCAAACATTCATTTAAGTTTTTTTTTTTTTCAGTCTGTGCTATTGTTATCTTATCTGCTCCTGCTTTTTACTCAAATTGGATTTAGTGTTTTAGAAGTTTTCTATTATCTGTCTTGAATATGACCACTTGCTATTTCCTTATCTCTTCTGTCTAGTTCATTACCTCTTTGTTGTTTCTTCCCCCTCCTTCCTATTTTAACATGTTATTAACGGATATATGTTCAAACTGTCATATACAAGATTTTATATTCAAAATATGCTAACGTAGAAAAGAAAATGTAATTTTTGTTTATAATATATTCAGAACATATTTTATTGGCATACATGAATGCAGCAAATACTAATGTGTGGATATGTACTGCACCAGTTAGCTTAGTGATTGGTTTAGTCAAAATCACAAATTTATGAGCAAATTCAATGAGATTTTATCTCCAGGTGCTTGAAGGTGACAGTCTATTGAAGATGTGATATATGTATCATCAATTCCTGTAACCTAGGTGGAAATGTGTTCCTTTAAACACGCTACTTTTTGTTACATTTTGTAAATTAAAACCATCTGCAGAATACAGAAGGACCTCTTCTGTTCTTGCCAAATTCTGATATCTAAAGTCAGAAACATGGCAGGTTCACTTAGAATTTGTTTTTAATTTATGAGCTGTGCAATCTGTAATATAACATCTTTGCTTCTGTGTCAAAAGTATTCAATAGGAAAACTGATTCCAGGAAACAATCTTATTCACCAGAAATAACAACGTGAATGTAAAAAGTATTTTTACTATCCCAATAAATAGAATTGACACATAGGACTAACATGCTAGCAATGTTCTGATTTAAGTTTATTTTTGGATTTTTCTCTGGTTATGGAATCCATATACAGAAAGATGGACCTGGAGTAATAGTGATCCAAAGAAGGTAATGCATACAGAAGGTTTAAAGCCCTAGTAATAACTAAGGGCTTGAGTGGCTAATTGCACCACGATCAGTCGAAACCTCCTGTTGACTTGAATAGATGTTTTCATCCAATTGCGAAGTGATTGTCTGCTTTGAACTTTATAGCCAGCCCCTTTAGAGGGATAACACAATTGTTATATGCTGTAAAATCTGTTCTTGCTTTATTGGTTCTCATCTTAATCCCAAACATCCTTGTGAAATCCTCCTTTAATTCTCGGTTTTCAATAAATACTGATGTATAAACATTTTTTTGTGGGTCCTCTTAAAGGAGAAGTCCTCCATCTCTTTTTTTCCCACCACCCCTTTCTTATATGTGATGGGGTGTCTCCATAGCTCAACCATGTTAATTTCAGCTCTAGGGACCCCATTGCTCCCAAGATATTTACCGGGGAAAGTGGCACCTGTACTGTCCCCTCCACGGGAAACAAAATAGACGTGTATATCTTCACCATCATGCAGGGTAAAGGGAAGCTGTTATGTCATTTGTCACAACTTCCTATTGTCCAACACAGCATAAGGGATTTAAAACTCCATGAAGTCCTGGGGGCACCATCTCAGGTATGTACCTTGGGAAGCAGTGGATCTCCGAAGCTGAAATGAACATTGTTAATTTCCAGAGACCTCCTGCTTTCTATACAAATATTAAAAAAAAGGGGGGGGGGGGGCGCACACAGGAAACTATTGCTTCAAATTGTGATAGTGTAATAAAATGTCACCAAATTAAATACGATGTGTCCATTCTTTTTTGAAGGTGTTGTCCCCTAAATAGCCTCTTTTGAAAACAGTATCTATGCTATATTTCCTGTTTTGTTTTTTGGGGGACTTTGTCAGTTAGACTATCAGGCCTAGTTTTGAAAAGCTTCTAAGTACATCTAATTATAAAGCAACTGTTAGCATTTTTAGAAAAGGGTGCTTTCAATTACTGCACCTCCAATAAATGTGGGTATATGTTAATATGTGTAGAAAACCTAAGGGGAAGATGTATTAAACAATTAGACAGTAACACATATTATGATTTTATTAGAGATCTTCTGGCTACACCTGTATATAAAGCTGTGAACGACATCTTTAGGCTGGTTCTATAGTGTAGCCGCGTGCTACGCCGTGCGCGCGCACGGCAGTTATAGATGGCTGTGATTAGTCAGCCCTTCTATACAATAGCCACGCGCGAGCACGGCAGGGAGGGGGGAGCCGACAGACAGCGGGGAAGACGGGGAAAATCATCTTTTTGCGCCGCTACCGGCACTAAATATATGTATATGTGTGTGTGTGTATATATGTATGCATGTGTATGTATGTATATGTGTGTGTGTATGTGTTTGTGTGTCTGCACAAATTTAATAAATATTTTATTTTTACCAATGTTTTTTTTTAATAAATAATAAATTACACATACATACACACACACACACACACACACACACATACACATACATACACATTTATACACATACATACACAAATAAACACACATAAACACACATAAACACACAGTACCTTCACAGCTAACAGCATACACACAAAAAGCATGCGGCACGTGCACGCGCCTTCGAACAGGCACACAAGCGCACACGCCCGCACACACTATATAACAGCCCTTAGGCAGCTGAAGTATATGGTATAGAGCCAGAAGACATGTTTTTATATGATAATGTGCTCAATAATCAGTGCGGGGCCTATGCACTATGCGCCGATAAGCAACTTATCGGGGCCTTTTCGCCAAAAAGGCCTACTGTTATTCAGTAAGCCCAGATAAGTCACCAATAAAAGCCCTTTTCAGCAAAAAAAATTCCAGAGAAAAAAATATCGCCAAAACGAGCGGCGAGAAGCCACTTATCGGCAGGTTTTCAAACTCATGCAATTCTAGTAGCCCCGATTAGCTTATCGAGGCTAATTGCAGCTCTAAAATAGAGATTTCCTCTCAAATCTCTATTCTCAAATCTCGATATCGTCGGGTAGACTTTATCAGAAAGGTGATCATCACGTTGCCATACTCGCCAGTTTTGCAAATGTAGCTATTATAGGTATTCTGGGCTTTCTGCATACCGTGTTTGCAATGCTGTCAAAACTGGCGATTTAAACAGCCCGGTGTTTTTTTTACAGCACATATTTTCAACAGTTTATCATAATGTTTTGATCCCCACAACCCCAAATCAATAAAAATTACATAAAGCATGTGAATGATCAGTGCCACATTAAAAAGCTACAGTACCGATAGAATATCAGAATAACAAGATTTTTTATGCAGGCACACGTCTGGAAACGAAGCATAACAAAAAAATATATATTTTTTTATTCCAGACTTGAACTTCCACATGATTGTGAAGTTATACACGCATGCACATTAATCATCAACTAGGTCCCTTCCCAAAGAGGATTACACGCAGGCGCAGAGATGTGACGCTTGGCTCGGGATGATTAAAAGCACAAAGCCAAGCTTTTGAAAATGAATGGTTTCGAGAGGTGTCGATAAGAAGTTGAAATCCTTGAGCCTTGTGTGTATCTGCGGGGGGGAGGGGGTTAAAGCTGCATGAAGGATTAGCAGTACTGTAGTTCAAAGACATATTTTCAACAGGTCATCATAATGTTTTGATCCCCACACCCCCAAATCAATAAAAATTACATAAAGCATGTGAATGACCAGTGTCACATTAAAAAGCTACAGTACCGATAGAATATCAGAATTACACGAATTTTTATGAAGGCGCACATGTCTGGAAACGAAGCATAATTTTTTTTTTCCAGACTTGAACTTCCACATGATTGTGAAGTTATACACACATGCGCATTAATCATCAACTAGGTCCCTTCCCAAAGAGGATTACACGCAGGCACAGAGATGTGACGCTCGGCTCGGGATGATTAAAAGCACAAAGCCAAGCTTTTGAAAATTAATGGTTTTCGAGAGGTGTCGATAAGAAAGTTGAAATCCTTGAGCCTTGTGTGTGTCTGCTGGGGGGGAGGGGAAGGGGGGAAAAGCTGCATTATGGATCAGCAGTACTGTAGTTCAAAGACATATTTTCAACAGGTTATCATAATGTTTTGATCTCCACACCCCCAAATCAATAAAAATTACATAAAGCATGTGAATGACCAGTGTCACATTAAAAAGCTACAGTACCGATAAGAATATCAGAATAACAAGAATTTTTATGCAGGCACACATGTCTGGAAACGAAGCATAAAAAAAATATTTTTTTTTTCCAGACTTGAACTTCTACATGATTGTGAAGTTATACAAGCATGCGCATTAATCATCAACTAGGTCCCTTCCCAAAGAGGATTACATGCAGGCACAGTGTAAGGGATCGGGGGACACGTGCATCTCAGCAGGTCCCCGTCACCCAGGCTCCCAGTGCGGCTGCTCGTCCCAGACCCTCTCCCATCGGCTCCTTACCTCCTCCGGTCGTACGCCATGCCATTCCTCCGTGGCGCACGCCGCATCCTCCCACACGCGGCTGGGGTGTGCGCATGGGAACCTTACAGGGCGCACACGCACCTGATCCTCTTTGCCATCCTCCCGCACCGCTGGCTCCGCCTTCCATCAGCTACAGGCTGTCTCCACCACTCACCTGGCTGACTCCCACTCTGGGCACCTGAACCTATCCCTGGGCTCGCTCAGACAGGCCTCCGCTCCACCTCTGGCTCTCATTGGTCCTCCTGCATATAACCCCAGTCTACCCTCTCCATCCTCGATCTGCATAGTTCTTCTGTGGCTTCGCTTGTTCAGTCGTCTATGCCTGGATCTCTTCTGTATTACAGCTATAGTTCTTGTCCCTGCCCCCGGTGGATACCCTTGGTTTTGATCTTGACTCTCGTTGACTTCGCGTACCTCGCTACTCCCTGGACTCGGCTTTTGACCTTACTACGCTGCACTCTCCTGCCCCTGACCTATGGCTCTCGGATCTCTACCCATGGACTTCTGGCACTCCGGACACTGCAAGTATCAAGTTAACCATTTCTCACCAGGCCCGGCAACGCCTTCACTGCTGTGGGTGCATTTTATACCCTTACCCACCTCAGTATTGGGGACGGGCCAGGTCTGCAGACATTCAGGCGTTACATTATGCACAGCCCAACAAATGCAGACCCCCCTGAGGTGGGCCAAGGTGTATCTATGGATCACTGGCAATTTTTAAGCGATCATGTCACGGCCGTGGCACAGCAGCTTTCTAACCTCTCCCTGCGGGACTCGCCAGCTGCACCATCCCCTCCTGCCCCAGTACATATGGGCCTCTCGGAGCCACGTATTCCCCCTCCCAACTGGTATGCCGGAGACCCCCTTACTTTCCGGGGATTCTTGAACCAATGTGACGTCCAGTTCGAGTAAGGTGGCTTATGTCTACGCCCTGTTGATGGGCGACGCTCTCGCTTAGGCTTCACCTCTCAGGGAGCACAGAGCTGAGATAACACAAGACTACCCCAGATTTCGGCGAGAGTTCCAGCAGGTCTTTGACACGCCAGCACATAGGGAAACTGACGCTTCTTCCTTGTTTCATCTCTCCCAGGGTCGCAGGTCGGCTGCAAGATATGCGGTGGAGTTCCCTTTTGGAATCCCTTTTTGGAATCACATTCCTCCCCTCTAAGGTAATGACACAGCACCCAAAATGGGAAGGCATCAAATGGTACATCAACCAATATAATTGCTTGATGTACCATGTGATGTCATCAATGTTGGTTGAGAGGAATGTTCATTTTTTTCTTTATATGTACACTGTACAGTATATTGTTTTGGTTAATGCCCACAACCACTATTGGCCACATTTGGCTAATAGGGATTTTGGGCATTAGTCTAGACGTGGGGGGGGTGTCTGTTTGTTATAGGGATAGGGGATTGTTGCTTTGGGAGGGTGGTTAGATCTCACAGGGGGTGGCAGGACAGGTTAACCCCTTGGTTACCTTTACCACCCACTAAGGTGGACAACGGCGGAAGGTAACGGGGCTAGGCAATGATTTTTTTAAATGTATTTTTAACCCCTTTGGTGCATGTAGTATACTTTAGTAACCACATGCATCAGATGGGTTCATGTTATCTCTATCATCGGAATCTGTAATAATAGTTATTACAGAAGCCTGTGATAGAAATATGATTGTGATTTTGGCAAAATATTGCATCCACTATATTATTACTGTTATTTGGATGTATATTAACTTAAAATTGTGGTAATAATGCTTGCAGTTTTTTATTTTTAGGGGGTCAGATATTAACGCCACTTTAAAGTAGTTTGATGTTCGAGTGTAGAATGAAAATTCTATATCAAAATTACATGTTTTTGAAACACCCCCACCTGCAGTATTTTATTGATAGTTATACCTTGCTTGATAAATAAATTACTGTATTTTTCTTTATTCAAGTGCAGCCTGTTTTTTTTAGAAACTTTAGTAAAGAAGGGACTGTGGCATCTGCTATTCCAAACCAGATGGTCTTGCATAACACGCCATATAACATCTTTTAGACCATCACTTAGTAAATATTCCTGTAAATATTTACACCTACAAAGAGATAAGTTTAAGTGCAATATGATATAATCTTTCAAATGTCTCATGATAATAAGCAACATACAGTACAGCTGCCATAAACAAACAGGTTGGGTATATTCTTCTAGAATCTAAGTACTAGTATACAGGAAATATATTATGTTATATATGATATACTGTATGTTATGAAGCTGGGTAATATATGTTATCGATAATATTTAGCCTTATCCAATGATAGAAATATAGATGCATTTAGAATGTGATGAATATCTCTAGCTTTAAAGAATTACTCAAACTAGCAAAACTTTGTCTAGCCTATCCAGAAATAGAAAATTAGATGCATTTATTAGTTATTCATCTAAAGAAGTATATCTGACTTACTGTATAAGATTGAATTTACACATTATACCCTGGTTTATGAGAGTTTTATACACTATAGAGATCGTTTCAATCAAATAAACAGAAATTTATTAGAACAGCAAACAAAATATAACAATTATACGGTCGTACTAATTATACTTCCTTATAAGGTTTTTACTTAGAGTATTACAGGCATAACAAAACAATACAATACAATTCATCCTATCTAACCATACATTGATATAAAACACCGATATAAAGTATACAGATTTACAAGTGCACAAGAAATATGATCATAATTACCTGAAATGATGTATTTTGGAATTCCAACAGGTCCCTCTTTGCTTTCCCATCCCTTGACAAACTGACTGACCCCTTCTCTCTTTATATGTGTGTGTCTCTACATTGCTCAACATGTAGGAGGTTTCTGATTGGTTGAGGAAAGATACACAAACTAAGTAACGTGTGTGTCTTTGATGTATTGAGAATTCCTATTAATGCCTGATCCATCATGTACTGTAATGTATTGGTGATAGGTCAAAAGGTTTCCCAGGGTTTGATATCTGCTAAGGAATGTGCATATGTTTCCATGGTGTCAACCCTGTAGGGGTGTTTGAAGTTTTGAGAAACAAACAAAAGTTTATAACATGGGTGTGGAATAAACATCCTTTGTTTGTCAATTTCTCTCACTTCTTGCATCTCAATGTAATGTGTTCAAGGTGCAGCTAATCAGATGTACCTTATTCATATCTACATCAAAGACAGTTTCTCAAGTGAGTCCTGCACAAGCAATCCTCTCGGATAACATATATTAAATGGTATAAAGTGCTCTTGAACTGAAAGATGGAGAAACATAATAATCTATAGTGTACATCTATATGTATGTATATATACATGTAGATGTACACTATAGATTATTATGTTTCTCCATCTTTCAGTTCAAGAGCACTTTATCCCATTTAATATATGTTATCCGAGAGGATTGCTTGTGCAGGACTCACTTGAGAAACTGTCTTTGATGTAGATATGAATAAGGTATATCTGATTAGCTGCACCTTGAACACATTACATTGAGATGCAAGAAGTGAGAGAAATTGACAAACAAAGCATGTTTATTCCACACTCATGTTATAAACTTTTGTTTATATATATATATATTTATATATATATATATATATATACATATATATATATATATATATATGTATGTATATATATGTATGTATATTAATATATATATGTATGTATATATACATATAGCTATACACTATAGATTATTATGTTTCTCCATCTTTCAGTTCAAGAGCACTTTATCCCATTTAATATGTTATCCGAGAGGATTGCTTGTGAAGGAAAAAGTGCACAAAAGTGATTCTTTAGGTTCACATAATGATAATTTGTTTTACATTTTTATATTTTACAATACATTTTTATATACTTTATTTTATTACTATTCATATTTATTAACATCTTATATCGCATACTGTAAAGCGATCAATCCTCTTAAATTCATGTTAATCAATATGATACAATATATTCAAACCCATAGCGAGATAATATGCTTCTCGTTTATCACACTAATCTGTTACCAATTAATAACTATTTTCCGTTTATTTAGCATTTTTAGGGTTATTTAAATCCCTTTTGAGTTATACTTCCATACATTATAGGTTTATTTATAATATATATATTTTTTTTTTCATGTTTTTCAATATAGAGATTTTATGATCGTGTTATTAAAATTGTATGTAATTTTATTTAATTATTTGTTATAATGGTGGGTTCCACTATTTGTATATGGATATTAGAGTCAAGTGTATTCACCTTCTCGGTGCTTAGACATTGGTTGCTTAATTAACCTATGGAGGATCAGAATATGCTATTTAAGCGACAGTCAGTTAGACACACATTCCCCAGATGAAGTCCTAGTTACAGGACGAAATGCGTAGGGTGGAGGCTCTAAGACAACTCTTAGCATCCCCTATCCAGTATCTACATCCAGCAGAATCTCCCGAACATCAGAGCACCTCTGGACATTTTACTCAAGTTGCAGCCGTTATTCCGGCTGAGTGACGTCAGCGGGCCAGTGTCGCGAGATCGGAGGAACAACCAGGAAGCTCAGGAGGATAGCTGCAGCCGGAGGAGATCCACTACAGAGGATCTCAGCATTCCACGTGGGGGACAAACAAATCGTTACTCCAGGCAGCAGGACGGAGAGGATTATTATATCCTATATGCTTGTTTACATCTGCTACTTCGTAAGTAGCAATCTACCTTTGCGCATATATTTTACTAAAACGTACTTCACTATATTTTGTTTTCTCTTCATTTCGTTTTCAGAGCAACCAGTAATTCCCAATATATCCCCAGTTCATTTATGCTCAATTTTATGGTTTAGTTAGCAGTTGTGCCCCTATGTTTTCCCTTTTCCATATATATATATATATATATATATATATATATATATATATATATATATATATATATATATATATATATATATATATATATGTATATATATATATATATATATATATATATATATATATATATATATAACATAGAAGAAAAAGAAGCGCCAAATCCTAGCGCATTACTGTGCAAAAATGATATATTTAATTCCCAAAAATCTCAATAAAATGAACTCACAAACATATAACAAATAAAAGCATGTTATGAGATATACTCATGCTCCAAGGACCAGGAAACACCACTTTGCTGCTGTGATTACTCCCTGCCCCCGGTGGATACCCTTGGTTTTGATCTTGACTCTCGTTGACTTCGCGTACCTCGCTACTCCCTGGACTCGGCTTTTGACCTTACTACGCTGCACTCTCCTGCCCCTGACCTATGGCTCTCGGATCTCTACCCATGGACTTCTGGCACTCCGGACACTGCAAGTATCAAGTTAACCATTTCTCACCAGGCCCGGCAACGCCTTCACTGCTGTGGGTGCATTTTATACCCTTACCCACCTCAGTATTGGGGACGGGCCAGGTCTGCAGACATTCAGGCGTTACATTATGCACAGCCCAACAAATGCAGACCCCCCTGAGGTGGGCCAAGGTGTATCTATGGATCACTGGCAATTTTTAAGCGATCATGTCACGGCCGTGGCACAGCAGCTTTCTAACCTCTCCCTGCGGGACTCGCCAGCTGCACCATCCCCTCCTGCCCCAGTACATATGGGCCTCTCGGAGCCACGTATTCCCCCTCCCAACTGGTATGCCGGAGACCCCCTTACTTTCCGGGGATTCTTGAACCAATGTGACGTCCAGTTCGAGTAAGGTGGCTTATGTCTACGCCCTGTTGATGGGCGACGCTCTCGCTTAGGCTTCACCTCTCAGGGAGCACAGAGCTGAGATAACACAAGACTACCCCAGATTTCGGCGAGAGTTCCAGCAGGTCTTTGACACGCCAGCACATAGGGAAACTGACGCTTCTTCCTTGTTTCATCTCTCCCAGGGTCGCAGGTCGGCTGCAAGATATGCGGTGGAGTTCCCTTTTGGAATCCCTTTTTGGAATCACATTCCTCCCCTCTAAGGTAATGACACAGCACCCAAAATGGGAAGGCATCAAATGGTACATCAACCAATATAATTGCTTGATGTACCATGTGATGTCATCAATGTTGGTTGAGAGGAATGTTCATTTTTTTCTTTATATGTACACTGTACAGTATATTGTTTTGGTTAATGCCCACAACCACTATTGGCCACATTTGGCTAATAGGGATTTTGGGCATTAGTCTAGACGTGGGGGGGGTGTCTGTTTGTTATAGGGATAGGGGATTGTTGCTTTGGGAGGGTGGTTAGATCTCACAGGGGGTGGCAGGACAGGTTAACCCCTTGGTTACCTTTACCACCCACTAAGGTGGACAACGGCGGAAGGTAACGGGGCTAGGCAATGATTTTTTTAAATGTATTTTTAACCCCTTTGGTGCATGTAGTATACTTTAGTAACCACATGCATCAGATGGGTTCATGTTATCTCTATCATCGGAATCTGTAATAATAGTTATTACAGAAGCCTGTGATAGAAATATGATTGTGATTTTGGCAAAATATTGCATCCACTATATTATTACTGTTATTTGGATGTATATTAACTTAAAATTGTGGTAATAATGCTTGCAGTTTTTTATTTTTAGGGGGTCAGATATTAACGCCACTTTAAAGTAGTTTGATGTTCGAGTGTAGAATGAAAATTCTATATCAAAATTACATGTTTTTGAAACACCCCCACCTGCAGTATTTTATTGATAGTTATACCTTGCTTGATAAATAAATTACTGTATTTTTCTTTATTCAAGTGCAGCCTGTTTTTTTTAGAAACTTTAGTAAAGAAGGGACTGTGGCATCTGCTATTCCAAACCAGATGGTCTTGCATAACACGCCATATAACATCTTTTAGACCATCACTTAGTAAATATTCCTGTAAATATTTACACCTACAAAGAGATAAGTTTAAGTGCAATATGATATAATCTTTCAAATGTCTCATGATAATAAGCAACATACAGTACAGCTGCCATAAACAAACAGGTTGGGTATATTCTTCTAGAATCTAAGTACTAGTATACAGGAAATATATTATGTTATATATGATATACTGTATGTTATGAAGCTGGGTAATATATGTTATCGATAATATTTAGCCTTATCCAATGATAGAAATATAGATGCATTTAGAATGTGATGAATATCTCTAGCTTTAAAGAATTACTCAAACTAGCAAAACTTTGTCTAGCCTATCCAGAAATAGAAAATTAGATGCATTTATTAGTTATTCATCTAAAGAAGTATATCTGACTTACTGTATAAGATTGAATTTACACATTATACCCTGGTTTATGAGAGTTTTATACACTATAGAGATCGTTTCAATCAAATAAACAGAAATTTATTAGAACAGCAAACAAAATATAACAATTATACGGTCGTACTAATTATACTTCCTTATAAGGTTTTTACTTAGAGTATTACAGGCATAACAAAACAATACAATACAATTCATCCTATCTAACCATACATTGATATAAAACACCGATATAAAGTATACAGATTTACAAGTGCACAAGAAATATGATCATAATTACCTGAAATGATGTATTTTGGAATTCCAACAGGTCCCTCTTTGCTTTCCCATCCCTTGACAAACTGACTGACCCCTTCTCTCTTTATATGTGTGTGTCTCTACATTGCTCAACATGTAGGAGGTTTCTGATTGGTTGAGGAAAGATACACAAACTAAGTAACGTGTGTGTCTTTGATGTATTGAGAATTCCTATTAATGCCTGATCCATCATGTACTGTAATGTATTGGTGATAGGTCAAAAGGTTTCCCAGGGTTTGATATCTGCTAAGGAATGTGCATATGTTTCCATGGTGTCAACCCTGTAGGGGTGTTTGAAGTTTTGAGAAACAAACAAAAGTTTATAACATGGGTGTGGAATAAACATCCTTTGTTTGTCAATTTCTCTCACTTCTTGCATCTCAATGTAATGTGTTCAAGGTGCAGCTAATCAGATGTACCTTATTCATATCTACATCAAAGACAGTTTCTCAAGTGAGTCCTGCACAAGCAATCCTCTCGGATAACATATATTAAATGGTATAAAGTGCTCTTGAACTGAAAGATGGAGAAACATAATAATCTATAGTGTACATCTATATGTATGTATATATACATGTAGATGTACACTATAGATTATTATGTTTCTCCATCTTTCAGTTCAAGAGCACTTTATCCCATTTAATATATGTTATCCGAGAGGATTGCTTGTGCAGGACTCACTTGAGAAACTGTCTTTGATGTAGATATGAATAAGGTATATCTGATTAGCTGCACCTTGAACACATTACATTGAGATGCAAGAAGTGAGAGAAATTGACAAACAAAGCATGTTTATTCCACACTCATGTTATAAACTTTTGTTTATATATATATATATTTATATATATATATATATATATACATATATATATATATATATATATATGTATGTATATATATGTATGTATATTAATATATATATGTATGTATATATACATATAGCTATACACTATAGATTATTATGTTTCTCCATCTTTCAGTTCAAGAGCACTTTATCCCATTTAATATGTTATCCGAGAGGATTGCTTGTGAAGGAAAAAGTGCACAAAAGTGATTCTTTAGGTTCACATAATGATAATTTGTTTTACATTTTTATATTTTACAATACATTTTTATATACTTTATTTTATTACTATTCATATTTATTAACATCTTATATCGCATACTGTAAAGCGATCAATCCTCTTAAATTCATGTTAATCAATATGATACAATATATTCAAACCCATAGCGAGATAATATGCTTCTCGTTTATCACACTAATCTGTTACCAATTAATAACTATTTTCCGTTTATTTAGCATTTTTAGGGTTATTTAAATCCCTTTTGAGTTATACTTCCATACATTATAGGTTTATTTATAATATATATATTTTTTTTTTCATGTTTTTCAATATAGAGATTTTATGATCGTGTTATTAAAATTGTATGTAATTTTATTTAATTATTTGTTATAATGGTGGGTTCCACTATTTGTATATGGATATTAGAGTCAAGTGTATTCACCTTCTCGGTGCTTAGACATTGGTTGCTTAATTAACCTATGGAGGATCAGAATATGCTATTTAAGCGACAGTCAGTTAGACACACATTCCCCAGATGAAGTCCTAGTTACAGGACGAAATGCGTAGGGTGGAGGCTCTAAGACAACTCTTAGCATCCCCTATCCAGTATCTACATCCAGCAGAATCTCCCGAACATCAGAGCACCTCTGGACATTTTACTCAAGTTGCAGCCGTTATTCCGGCTGAGTGACGTCAGCGGGCCAGTGTCGCGAGATCGGAGGAACAACCAGGAAGCTCAGGAGGATAGCTGCAGCCGGAGGAGATCCACTACAGAGGATCTCAGCATTCCACGTGGAGGACAAACAAATCGTTACTCCAGGCAGCAGGACGGAGAGGATTATTATATCCTATATGCTTGTTTACATCTGCTACTTCGTAAGTAGCAATCTACCTTTGCGCATATATTTTACTAAAACGTACTTCACTATATTTTGTTTTCTCTTCATTTCGTTTCAGAGCAACCAGTAATTCCCAATATATCCCCAGTTCATTTATGCTCAATTTTATGGTTTAGTTAGCAGTTGTGCCCCTATGTTTTCCCTTTTCCATATATATATATATATATATATATATATATATATATATATATATATATATATATATATATATATATATATATATATATATATATATATATATATATATATATATATATATATATATATAACATAGAAGAAAAAGAAGCGCCAAATCCTAGTGCATTACTGTGCAAAAATGATATATTTAATTCCCAAAAATCTCAATAAAATGAACTCACAAACATATAACAAATAAAAGCATGTTATGAGATATACTCATGCTCCAAGGACCAGGAAACACCACTTTGCTGCTGTGATTACTCCGTGACACCACTGGATCCAATGCTGCCTTTGTTGCTCACCGCCTGCAGGAACTAACGTGTCAGACACTCCGCAGTAATCTCTCCCAGGGTACAACACCAACGATGATCTTTGGTTCTCACCGGGGATGGTAGATGCGGCACACCAGCGGATGACGTCACACGGATAGTAGTGAATACCGGACCGGTAGAATTACCAAGCAGTTCAAAAGCGAGTGTTTGGAAAGATACACTGCACACCTTCCCTACGCGTTTCATCAGATGGACTGACTTCTTCAGGGGTGGGCTCTAGGTGTGTAGTGAGACATATATATACACCCACGAGTCCAATTGGCTGGATTGAATTAATAGGCAAAACCTGTATAGGCAATCAGCATTCCTAGATAATCTAAGTATATACATATGTGAACACCTACTGCTAGATCTCCACAAATGGATATTTTGCAAAATACACAATGACATATATTAAAATTGATAGCATTAAAAACTATATGTATATAGATAATACAAACTTACAATTGATGTCCATACTTAATTATACAGACCACAGAAGTATATCTAAGGATATCATATACCCCAAATCAACTGAATATACAGAGACGATAATTATATTCTAACTAACACTTAATAGATAATGGCTTGAGGAGGGTAGATCTAATGACAAACACCGCACTCCTCTCTAAGGGTCTTTCCTTTGCACCTAGTAGTTTACCAAAGAAATTCAATCTATTTGTGGATTTAAACAAATATATTAGAAAGGTCACTCTAATGAGATTTTTCACTTAAAGAGGTAAGGAAAAGGAGGAGATTTTCAATTCTCAAGAGAGGGACTGTATTAAAGCTATGACCTCACTTTTGGCAAATGGTTTTGATACAGCTGATATTGGTACACATTGTGGTCCGAATTTGGACATCTTTACACAACATGTTACACAATCAAATGGTGTTGTATTAAACACTGTGGAAAATTTAGTAGATCCAGTATTGTCTTCGTCCACTGTAGTTAGGTCCAAAATTATAGAAAATGTGCCCACTGTGGGCGAATTAAGATCATCTTCCCCATCTTGTAGATCTCTCATTCTTCAGGACAATTCTACTTCAATATGTGATTTGAGTCAATCTCAGATTTCCAAAGGCTCTCAGTCAATGGGCAATTTAGTTCCAGGGGGTAATGGAAGTAACTCTCTATCCCCCTGTGATGCCATTGCCACTCTTGTAGAACCTCCTACAGTTAGCATTAAACATTCACCCTTTGTCCCAAAATCCACTTTTTTTCCCTATCAAGTAAAGGGGGGGATTATAGATACATTTTATACACTTGTATTAAAAGATTTTGAATCACTGCCAAAATATGCCCTTATTACAAAAAAGAAATCTGCATAGAAACGAAACACAGGCCTTAAAATAATTGAGTGAATCAAGTGGAATTGTAATAAGACAGGCCGACAAAGGTGGAGGTATAGTGCTCCAAGATAGGAGTGTATACATAGCAGAAGCGAATCGTTTATTGGGTGACGGGATGTCCTATGTACTTTTGCATAAAGATCCAATGGATATCTATCAAAAGGATTTAAAGATGGAGCTAGAGGAGAAAGAACTTGAAATGGACAGGGCTCATCGCGCATTAGGACCTAAGTCTGATGACCCAAAACGGAGAAGAGATGTGATAATAAAAATGCACAAATACACTTCCAAGGAGAAAATCATCTCAGCATGCCGAGACATGGGTGAAATAACTTTCCAAAATGAGACTTTGCAAGTCTACAACGATTTATCAAAGGCAACAAGAGACCGCAGACGGGAGCTAAAACCGTTGATCAACTTGCTCCGTGAAAAAGGAATACAGTACAGATGGGGCTTTCCATTTAAACTCACAGTCAATAAAAATGGAAAGTTCCTATCTATGAAGTATCCCGCGGACATGGCCCCCTTTGCAAGAGCCCTGGGCCTAACCCCACCACAAACATGGCTGACAGTCAATCCGTCCTCTGAGGATGCAGCAGGGGACCCTCCCCGGACATCCGAGAGGATCGCGGCCCAGCACTCCAGGGACAAACAGTAACTGCTGCCGCTGCGCCCAAACAAATCCCCCTGTATGGACCTAAGAGAGAGAGGGGACCCATACTCACCTTTGAGAGCACCCCATCGGACCGGAACCGTACCTGGAAATGAGCCACCGATCTCCCGAGCAAGCTGACAAGAACACCGCTCCCCACACTGGACCGCGAGTCGCCTACTCCCGCGATGGCTCAAGAGATGATCCCGCCAGCCGCCTGGAAAACCTGGCATCCACCCGACTCGACCTGATGCAACGGGATCGTTGATTTCCTACCTCCGGAACGCGTGGAGAGCCTGGCCCCCGGCCTTGCTTCCCTCCGCCCCGACCTCCAGCCTTTTTGGCCCAGCCACGGGGATGCTCTCCCCCCCTCCTCCTGCCGGTCTCCCCGATCCCACGGGACGGATCTCCTGGCTCGCGGGGGGGTGGGGGGTGCGACCCATCAACGAGTAAGCCGCAGATCCTGACTCAACAAAAACTCACCAACTCAAGCGACGGAGGACAACTGTGGCCCCGGGGAGCCGGACCACCCTGTTTGATCTAAGGGACGCAAAACCATAAGTTGATGTTGGTGCCCTGGAGGCCGTGAGTAACATAATAAAATGTTATACCTTAGAAGGTGCCTCGCGGCCCCCCCCGTTTCTTCCTCAACCCAAGCACACAGCCCCCCCCCCTCCCATCCCCCCTCCCCCACACATACCCCCTCTCCCCCACACACCTCCATACACCCCCCCCTGGTCCCCCTCCCCCACAAGCCTCCACCCCCTCCCCCCATACCCCCAAAACTCAAGATCACAGCATAAGGGACTGATATATACAAGCTCATGGACCACTAACCTGTTCAATACCCAATAAAATTACAAGACTGTAAGCTGAATATATACGACGCAGTATGAAAAATGTCCCCAGCCACCCTCCCTTCCCCCCCACCCCCCCCCCCCTCCCCTCTCCCCCCCCCATCTCCCCCCCCACCTTTATTAGCAAACCCACCGATTGCCAAACTGCTCACAATACAAGTATGACATAGAAATGCATGATAGCTGTACTATACATAAGTCGAGAATTGTATGCAATGTTTGAAATGCCCCTATGCCTTCCCTTAGATTTCCCCCCCCTCCCCCCCACCCCCCCCACCTTACCCTGATTAGCAAACCCATCTAGAACCCCACTTAAATACAAAGATAATGGAGGAAAGAACAATATCCAGAGGAAACAAATGTATATAAGAAAGCTGAATGTATCTTCGCTGATCTCCAAACAGTATATAGTATAACAGACGCAACATACAAAAACGTGAAATGCCTGTAATGTTTGAAATGTACCGTCACCCCCCCTCCTCCCCCCCCTCCCCCCCCTCCCCCCTCCCCCCCACCCCCCTCCCCCTCCCCCCTCCCCCCTCCCCCCCACCCCACCCCCACCCCCCTCCCCCCACCCCCCTCCCCTCCCCCCTCTCTCCCCCCTCCTCCCCCCTCCCTCCCCCCCTCCACTCCCCCCTCTAATCCCCCCCCTCCCTCCCCCTCTATCTCTATCTGCTGACCCTGTCCCAGCAGATCTCCGCCCGACCCCCACCTACCCCTCCCCACGCCCCCCCTCCTCAGCTCAAAATTTCCACTCTAACTAAAAAAAACACGCAACTTCTACACCCACAGAAATATAAACTAGACTCAGATTTACTGGATCAGGGCCTCTCAAGTGGGAAAGATGAGGCCTTATGGTATTATCTAAAAAAGAACCCAAATGGCTAGCCAAACCACAATTAAATTGACCTCACTCAATGTAAAAGGCCTCCAGAATAACCGAAAAAGGAGATTAGGTATGAAAAGATCAGGGGGAGACATCATATTCCTACAAGAGACCCACTTCACATCACAAGACCCCCCAAATTTATTCAAAAAAGTGTTCCCAATGTGTTTTTTCGCATCGTTTACTAGTAAGAAAAGGGGTGTAGCTGTCCTGATCAGACAGGGCACCCTATTCAATCATATCAAAACAACTGCGGACCCAGAGGGTAGATTTCTAGTGGTATATGGCTCCTTAGCGGGCTCAGCGATCGCTCTGATCAATGTGTATGCCCCAAACGAGAACCAAACAGAATTCCTAAAGAAAGTTCTCGAGGGCATAGACCCGGGATATCTGTCATCGATGATAGTGGGAGGAGACCTAAATATGGTCCTTAACCCTACCGAGGACAGATCAACCACAATGGGTCCCCCCCGCACAACCCCCTCCCAGATCATAGGGAAAAGGTTCAGGGGAATCTTGAGCGAGTTCTCACTGGTGGACATCTGGAGAACCCAACATCAGGGCAGAGAGACTATACTTTTTACTCAGCACCTCACCAGACCTACTCTCGAATAGACCACTTTCTGGCCACAAAAAATGTGGTGGCGGCAACAACTGACTCCGACATAGGACCAATCACATGGTCTGATCATGCCCCGATTACCCTAACCTTGACAACCCCCTTTGAAAAAACAATAAATTACTCATAGAGGCTAAATGATTCATTACTCAACCATCCTGAGATATAAAGAGAGATTAGAGCTGCCATTCGAGACTACTTTTTTTTTAACTCAGGATCTGTCTCCCCACCAGCAATCCTGTGGGAAGCCCATAAGGCAACCATTAGAGGGAAATTCATCTCCATCGCATCCCACAGGAAAAAAGCCCGCCAAAAATGAATAAAGGAGCTCATGGATAATATCAAAACAATAGAACAAAATCATAAAGCTAACCCCTCAAAAAAAATATATAAAACATTGACAACAGCCAGAGCAAAACTTAGACAAATCCAGCTGGAAGACGTTGAGAAGGCCCTCAAATGGACTAACCAACAATATTATGATAAAGGGAACAAGGCAGACAGACTCCTAGCGACTAAACTAAGAGGGGTGCATAAACGGTCCCAAATCACGGCGATCAAGAGCAGGTCTGGTGAGATACAACATAGTGACAGCAAAATAGCAGCCGAATTTACAAAATTTTACACCGAACTTTATAACTTAAGATCCAAAAATGGCCGCCCTGAACCAATAGCATCCGAATTAATAGCGCAATATTTAGATAAATGTCAGCTCCCCACACTAACGGAGGAGGAAAACACAGTCCTCAACGCTGAGATTTCAAAAGAGGAACTGGAAGAGGCGGTCAAATCACTAAAAATTACTAAGTCTCCTGGCCTCGACGGTTTCACTAATGTCTACTACAGTATAAGAGATTCTTGCCAGTATTATCCACGCATCTTCTAAAAATATTTAACGATTTCATGGAAGGAAACCAAATCCCCACGTCAATGTCCCTGGCCACCCTGGCCATAATACATAAAGAAGGCAGGGACCCGGTGCAATGTGGAAGCTACCGTCCAATCTCCCTGCTTAATTGTGATCTCAAACTATATAGCAAAATACTCGCAAATAGATTGAACCCTATCTTACCGAGATTAATAGATAATGACCAAGTAGGATTTGTAGCAGGCAGGCAGGCCTCAGACAACACTCGGAAGATAATAGACATTATTGAACATGTCCATCTCACAGAGACCAAAGCCCTACTCCTTAGCTTAGACGCAGAGAAGGCGTTCGATAGAATAGACTGGCTATTCATGGACCATGTTATGCGCAAATTCGGTTTTAAAGACGCATACCTAGAAGGAGTCCGTAGATTATACCAAAACCCTTCTGCAACAGTAAAACTACCAGGGGGCAGTAACCAGAGATTTGAGATCACTAATGGAACTCAACAGGGATGCCCCCTATCTCCTCTCCTCTTTGCATTAACCATAGAACCCCTGGCATCGGCAATAAGAGCCAATAGAGACATCAAAGGAATAGAAATTGGACACAGGCAGCACAAAATATCACTATTCGCAGATGATGTCATCCTAACCCTTACACAACCTCAAATATCCCTACCTAACCTCCAAAAAGAACTCTGGGACTTTGGAGATATATCAGGCTATAAAATCAATAACGATAAATCGGAAGCACTAAATTTAAGCCTGCCAGAGCCAGAGGGGAAACTCCTCAAATTAAACTTTAACTATCATTGGAGCTCCTCGAGTATCAAATATCTGGGAGTAAAGATAGCGAGGAACTACCAATCCCTATATCAACAAAATTACCCGACCCTGTTTCGGAAAATCAAACAAGATCTAGAGAAATGGGGAGGATATCAAATATAATTTATCGGGAGGATGATCTCGGTTAAAATGAACATACTCCCCAGATTACTATATTATTTCCAGACGCTCCCGGTCCACATCCCTGGCTCAGAATTAAAGAATATTCAAAAACTAATCTTCCACTTTATTTGGCAGGGTAAGAAACCCAGAATTACCAGGACAGTTCTCTTGGCATCAAGGGGAAGAGGAGGACTTGGTGTCCCAGACATCACAAAATACTACCAAGCCGCACAATTGCGACAGGCAGTAGTCTGGAACGCCAACCCAAACGAATACTGTTGGTTAGATATTGAATCATACTACGCCGGGACGCCTTCACTGCCGGCTTGCCTTTGGTCCCTGAGCAGGGAAGACATGCAGAACAGTAAATTTAAGTTAGGCCCAATGAGACACACATGGGAGACCTGGACGAAATGCAAATTTAAATTTAAGCTCACTACACCCCAATCTCAACTCATACCAATTTATAAAAATCCGAAATTCCCTCCTGGCTGTGAGCCCAGACAATTGGACCAATTCAAAGCAAAAAATATTAGAGCGGTCGCTGACTTCCTGAGTTTCGGGGAGTTCCTGAGTTATCAAAACCTACAAACCAAATATGAAATAGTAAGGTTGGATGTGTTCAAGTATCTACAAATTCGGCACTTTATTCGAACTTTATCCCCAACGTTGAAATTTCCCCCTCTCACAGGTTTCGAGCGGCTCTGTAGAGAAACAGGCCACCAGAAAGGTCTTATAACACAAATTTACGCAGAATTGGAAAGGGCCATGGAAGCCCCCACACATGACTATATGCTGCATTGGGCAGCAGAATTGGAAATAGTTATAGACCGAGAGGACTGGGAAAGAATTTGGGAAACTGCCTCAGGAACTTCCATATGTACCACAATCAAAGAAAATATATATAAAATACTGTTTCGCTGGTATCTTACCCCAGTTAGAATAAATCAAATCTACCCCCAGGCGTCCGATCTATGCTGGAGAGGTTGCGGCCAAAAGGGGGACATGGCACATATTTGGTGGACATGTCCGGAAATTCAAAAATACTGGGGAACTATACAAAAATGAATAGAAGAGGTCACAGACCTCAAAATCCCTATTGACCCATTGACCTACCTGTTGGCCAGGCCCTTAGAAGACTTGGACCGACCAACAAGTAAATTAATCTCCTTCATTCTAACAGCGGCTAGATGTGCGGTGGCGGCCGCCTGGAAGAAGGTGTCTCCCCTTCAAAACAAACGGTAAAAAATAGGGTACAAGAGGTGATGAATATGGAGAAACTATCTGCCTTTTTGAAAAGATCCACTGACTCCTTTAACAAAACATGGGATCCGTGGCTAACCCATATGGCACCCCTACGCCACTAAACCATATATGAAAAGTAAAAAAAGAAAAACAGTTTAGAGGTTCTAACGAAAATTGACTGAGGACACGGGAAGCAACGGGCATACCTCCCCTCCCCCCCACCCTCCTCTCCCTTTCCCCACTCTTGTTCTCTGTTTCCATACTCACGCTCCCCACACAGCCCCTGGAGGGTCAGGGGAGCGATGAGCTTTCCTCTTTCTTTCTGGTTTCTTTAACCAACAAAAGGAGAAAATCTGTATTAGGCTGTATTAACGTTTATGACCTGTATAATGTGAAATATTTGAATGCCTAATAAAAAAATTTGGAAAAAAAAAGATTTAAAGATCTTTCTCCTAGAGGCACAACACATGAGGATAATTACAAAAGCAGAATTTGATTTTTTATTTAAATGAAACCCTAGAACACCAGTGTTTTACCATATTCCAAAGATACATAAAGACACAGTAAACCCACCGGGGAGACCAATCGTCTCGGGGGTGGAGTCGATGATGTCCAGCATGTCCCAGTATGTTGACCATTTTTTACAACCTATGGTGGTCAAGTTGAGATCACATATTAGGGACACGCTGCATGTTATTGACTCCATCTCTGGGATACCCTGGAAATCCACCTACATTTGGGCCACATGTGATGTGGCCTTGCTTTATACATGCATTGGTCACACTAAAGGAGTGGCAGCAATAACACACTTTCTGGAAAAAGAAATTCAAATCAATAAGATACAGAGAGAATTTATTCTGAATGCAATCCTATTTATTCTGGAACACAACTATTTTTTATTTGAGAATGATTATTATTTGCAGATCTGTGGAACGGCCATGGGCGCCCGCTTTGCCCCCAGCTATGCAAACCTATACATGGGCCTATGGGAGGACACTCATGTGTGGGGCAATGCTAGGCTGGGGGAGGGCTTGGTGTTCTATGGCCGTTTCATAGACGACCTGATATTCATTTGGGACGGAGAACAGGAGTCACTAATTGAGATTTTAACATCATTTAATAACAACCAGATGGATTTGAAGTTCACATTTGAAACAAACAAGTACAATATAAATTTTTTGGATTTGGAACTAATGGTGAACAATGAGAATGAAATTGTAACAAAAACATTCTTCAAAAAAGTGTCAACCAATGCATATTTACATCATAACAGCAACCACTACCACAAATGGTTGGAAAACATCCCCAGGGGCCAGTTTCTCAGAATCAGGAGAAATTGTTCTCTTGAGTCTGACTACTTGGCTCAGGGGGATGCTCTAGTTAAGAAGTTTGTAGACAAAGTTTACAATATTCACACTGTCATGGAGACTTTCAAACAAGTGGGTCAATTGGATAGACTAAAACTTTTGGATCAGTCCAAGGGCAATATAATATCTAGAAATAAAAAGATGCGTACCATGGATAAGAATCAGATATGTATTCCTCAATTTATAACGCAATTCAACTGTGCCTCACAAAAAATCAAAAATATACTCAACAAACATTGGGAAATTTTACTTTGTGACCCAATTATAGGGAAAAAATTGCCACCTAAAATACCGGTGGTATTCCAGAAGGCAAGAAACATTAAATCAATTGTGGCACTAGCAGACTGAAAAAATTCCAAAATACCGTACAAACCAGTAAGAATACAAAAGATGGTAACTTCTTGTGCAATCGCTCAAGATGCCTCACGTGTAAACATTTAAATAAGACCGAGAATATTACATCCCATTCAAATGGATCTATTCACCAAGTGAAGGGCCATATTAACTGTCTGTCCACCTATATTGTTTATGCCATCATGTGTCCCTGTGGGCTTCAGTATATTTGTAGAACTAAACGGGCCCTGTGTATACGATTCTTGGAATATCGACGTAATATAATACACGGGTTAAAAACACACAGTCTGTCCAGGCATTACGAATTAAAGCACAATAAAGATCCGTCTTCCTTAGTAGTCATGGGTATTGAGGCAATCAGTTCGACACTTTTGACTGGAGATAAGCACAAACTTCTTAATCTTAGAGAGACATACTGGATCTACGAATTGAATACACTCAGTCCAGAAGGCCTGAATGATTGTATCGATGTCAGCACAGTCATCTAAATCACAATCTGCCTATATTGTAACTCTTCCCCATTTTTTCCTTTTTCTTAAACCTCATTTTTCCCAGGTTGGGCGATCGCGGAGGTCTGGGTTGAACATGCTTGACATGTTCCCTTCGTGATCACCAATAAAGGGTAAATACATTTTACATCAATATGAGGATTTACATCACTATTTACAATATGTATCACATGTAGTTGATATTTTTATTTTAGTTATCATATTATTCACTAATAGTAATACACAAAATTAGTTTATTTATTAGTCACACACAAAATCGATCACAGCGCCCCTGCGGGCTCACCCACAAATGAATATTATTACATTTTCACCAGTTTGATGAATTACATCATTAATATTGACTTTTAGCACATGGAGTTGCTAATATGGACTCTTAGTTTTATACAATTTATAACAATACACATATTAAGGTTTATTTAAATTTATTTACATATCATACACAAAATTAATCACAGCACCCCCTCTATTTAATTTTATTTTTATCATTATTGGGGAGTGTTGGGAGATTGGCTGTACCATGCAATCTTGCTAGGCTGGATATACATGTGGCCTAGGATACATGTCCGGTCTAAACTTCCAAGTTTATTTATAAACTCCTTACTAAACCTAGTTTGGACTATCATTTGAGTTTAAATTCTTTTTCATGTTGCATTCTTCCTCGCTGTTTCTATTATATATGGAGATTTATATATCCATAAGGTTCTCCTTATTTGCAGGAATTTCTGTAAGTTTGCACAGATATTAGTCATCAAGGAATATGATATAACAGAAGTATGCGCAGATATTAAATGTACTACTAAGTTTCGCTATACAAATTCTTTTGTTGTCAATACAATAAATTTTATCATAGATTATTGCTGATTTCAATGATAGATCTTAAGATCCATCTAGAGCTGAATCAGATATATTCAGCTATTTATTAATTCCATGAACAAATCAGGAACCAATTGTTCTAATAATTACTCCTCTCTTCATCATTAATGTTTGTCATTAGATCTACCCTCCTCAAGCCATTATCTATTAAGTGTTATTTAGAATATAATTATCGTCTCTGTATATTCAGTTGATTTGGGGTATATGATATCCTTAGATATACTTCTGTGGTCTGTATAATTAAGTATGGACATCAATTGTAAGTTTGTATTATCTATATACATATAGTTTTTAATGCTATCAATTTTAATATATGTCATTGTGTATTTTGCAAAATATCCACTTGTGGAGATCTAGCAGTAGATGTTCACATATGTATATACTTAGATTATCTAGGAATGCTGATTGCCTATACAGGTTTTGCCTATTATTCAATCCAGCCAATTGGACTCGTGGGTGTATATATATGTCTCACTACACACTAGAGCCCACCCCTGAAGAAGTCAGTCCATCTGATGAAACGCGTAGGGAAGGTGTGCAGTGTATCTTTCCAAACACTCGCTTTTGAACTGCTTGGTAATTCTACCGGTCCGGTATTCACTACTATCCGTGTGACGTCATCCGCTGGTGTGCCGCATCTACCATCCCCGGTGGGAACCAAAGATCATCGTTGGTGTTGTACCCTGGGAGAGATTAATGCAGAGTGTCTGACACGTTAGTTCCTGCAGGCGGTGAGCAACTAAGGCAGCATTGGATCCAGTGGTGTCACGGAGTAATCACAGCAGCGAAGCGGTGTTTCCTGGTCCTTGGAGCATGAGTATATCTCATAACATGTTTTATTTGTTCTATGTTTGTGAGTTCATTTTATTGAGATTTTTGGGAATTAAATATATCATTTTTGCACAGTAATGCACTAGGATTTGGCGCTTCTTTTTCTTCTATTTTTTTCTATGCAGGTGGAGAGGGAGGTCGTTGTGCCCTTACAAAGAAGCTGCCTGTTTTTCCTGATAGTGCTTCATTTTATTCCCCCATACTGGACACATTTGTTTGGACTCTATAGGACTATCTGCATTGAGCACTTACAGGAAGGTTCACAGCACAATATATTTTATATGTTTTTTATTTCGAGTTTTGCTAATTTGACATTGATTTCATGCATTTTTGGTATATATCCATTTTTTAAAACATTTTTATTAATTATATGTTTTCATCAACATTTTTATATTAATTCAATTAGTTTTTACCATTATTTTCTGGCACTTCACACAATAGCACAGTCCTTTA
Organism: Ascaphus truei; assembly: GCF_040206685.1. NCBI lineage: Eukaryota > Metazoa > Chordata > Amphibia > Anura > Ascaphidae > Ascaphus > Ascaphus truei. The sequence continues at coordinate 176,569,712 of NC_134483.1, forward strand.
TTGTACATATATATATATATATATATATATATATATATATATATATATATATATATATATATATATATATATATATATATATGTGTGTGTGTGTGTGTGTGTGTGTGTAAAATAAAGTATATAAAAATGTATATTGCAAAATATAAAAATGTAAAACAAATTATTATAATAACTATTTCATAAAAGTGGAATTAGAGAAGAGATTTGAAACTATAGACATGAGAGCATTGTCTAATGCAAATAAATAAAGCAGTTTAGAAGATGCAGGTCATGATGGATTTACTGGGGGGGAGATTACATGAAACAAATGTAGTAATTGTTATTTTTTTGGGACTATTTCACTGATATCTCTGATACACAAGGGAGTGAGTTCTAAGGTGGTTGTATATGGATAAGACATTGGTAATGAGATCAGTCAGGGCCACTGACCAGGAGTGACACCTGGGACACTTGACGGTCCAAGAAGGGGCAACCTTGATGCATCAAGGCCTGACTTTTCTCCAACATGCTTTCCCTCCATACTGATGGAATAGGTAAACTCAGACCTATGCAGTAGATCTTGGGTCCCCCTTTCACCCTCCACTAAACCACTTCACCGAAACGCCTGTCCCCCCTTTCAACGACTAAGTGGGCAAACCCCATTACCCCTTCAACGAGTCAGCAGTATCAAGAGCAGTGGGCCTGAGTTCATCGTTGTGGCTGTGCTGATCTTTACTCTCTATATTAGTAACATTATAGATATTTTGAATACTAATGCATGTCTTTCTGCAGATGACACATTTCTGATTTAAACTTTACAAGCAAAAATAGATGTGTGGTGCTAGAGACCGAATACAGAATAATGCAAAAATGATGCAATATATATAAATGGATACTCCAAATACGAACCCTGGATAAAGTACTATTTAAGTAGGGACAGGTACTAGGTGTGGCCTCCTAGTTGATTAACCAACAAATAGTAATGCAATGCAAGTGTGGTACACAATTTATCCAGGAACCATAGCAACAGAATCACCATAATAAGTACCTGTTGTCCATTAATAAAGCCAAAAGTAGCAAGCAAAACACTCACTGATGTGCTGCAACGTCCAAGTCCTCCAAGGCTCCAGGTGTTCAAAGTGTGCCTCCATCACGGAGTGCAGGATGAGAGGGTTTAGAGAAAGTAACAGAGCACTACTGGGAGTTTTCCAAAGTTGAAAACAAAAAAAGACAAAAGAGGCTGTCTTGTATCAAGAAAATATTTATAGTAAAATGGGATTGGTGGTAATACTACTTTATATATGAGTGTTAAGACATTATAAATTAATGTAATGTGTTCACTTGAGGAGTTGTTACCTTCACAAGGACATACACAAAACAGAGTTGGTGCAAAAAATAGAGATACAGTAGGTTACATTTTTTTTTTACGGATTTGGATCTGTCTAGGATTGACCAGTTCCGTCTCTTTGCGGATCATTCTCCAAAAGGGCGCTCCACCTTTTCTGAATTTATTTTTCTATCACTGAATCCATGTGACGGATAAATAATTTGAACAAAAACCGTTATCTGTGATCAACGCATGATTAGGAGTATAAATATAGGTGCAGCCTCAATCTGAGGCAATTTATTTAAGAGTTTTGCCTTGGGTTGGTTAGGCTGTTTGTTACTGCTGTATTATTTTAGTTAAGTTTACAAAGAAAAAAATATTTATTTAATAATAGTTTGCGCATTATTAATCTGCTGTGATTGACTGGACTTTCAGTGATGTGGGCTCTGACCCACATGCTGCACTTGCTACTGTGATTGTAGTATATTAACATATATATATATATATATATATATATATATATATATATATATAAATAAAAGAAAAAACAGATGGCACACACATATTGCAGTAAAGTAGGTGCTTATCCCATATAAACAGTAGGTATAAATGAGCTCCTTACCAGGCAGATCCAGAGTCCCAGGCCCACAAAGCAAGGAAGAGAGAGCACACTCAGTAGTATCCAAAAAAGAAGTGTATTAGTAGAAAACAGGCACATTCACCGACGTTTCGGTCCTAGAAACAGGATCTTTCTCAAGGGAGATCAGAACCTGTGAGTTTCAGCCGTGATGTGCATCTTGGAGCTACCTTAATGGCTCGATATTTTAAAAAATTTGAGTTCAAACATTTTTGGAGCTACCGCTTGGTTTGGTGCTGCAAGCGTGCAACTGATCGGGAAGAAGCACTCAATTGAGAAAGGTCCTGTTTCTGGGACCGAAACGTCGGTGAATGTGCCTGTTTACTACTAATACACTTCTTTTTTGGATACTACTGAGAGTGCTGTCTCTTCCTTGCTTTGTGGGCCTGGGACTCTGGATCTGCCTGGTAAGGAGCTCTTTTATATATATTTTTATACAGTATATGTATATATATATATATATACATACAGTTATTATTATTATTATTATTATTATTATTATTATTATTATTATTATTATTATTATTGATATTACTGTGAAAAATAATCTCAAGAATAATTATTAAGCTTCCAGAACAGTTTAATTGTAACTCTGAAAATATTTGGCAAAGACAGTGAGGGATACTACAGTATATCCAGATCTGTACTACAGCTTTATTTTCCATCTATAATTCACAACTTGTACACTATTGGCGATGAAGGGCACTGCTTTAATGCTTAGTTACTGTCACGGCGAGATTGTGGCAGGCTGTATAGTCACACACATAAATATATAAAAGATGATATATATTTATAACTGGGTCTGAACTGGGACGAGACTTAGATACACTGCCGACACAGTTTATCCGAGTGCGGCTCATTCCGCAATCCGGGAAATGTCCCGGCTTGCGAGCCGCACTCCCTCAGCGTGCCGCGCATCACCGATGCGCGGTCACGCATCATCGGGTGCCAGCGCCCCTGCACGCGCGTCCAGGGCTCCCCGAGGGAGCCCTGGTGTCCCGCGATTGCGGGACGGCGGCAGGGGGTTCCGGGGGACCCGGCGGACCCGGCAGCGGTAGGGAGAGCGCCCCGATCGGAGGGCGCTCTTCCGCTGCTTCGGCGCGCGGCCGTCACCCTGCGGCGCGCGCCAGGATACTGCTGCGGCCAAGAACGGGCAAATGCTCGAATAAACTTGGCCGCAGCAGTATGATAAAATATAATTTATTCCTTGATAAAGGTGAACACACAAAAATGTACAAATAACAGGCAAAATATAGACACTTACTTAAAATGGAAATGATGAAGCAGTCATATCTGGACTGGCAGTACATACAGCACTCTTCATAGTCATCAAGACACCAAAGACATGAAAAGACCTCTGGCAGGAAGTGCATAGCGTTTCTCTCAGCAATCAAGATGTATCGAACAGACTGAACACTGGATAAGGGGTTGACCACAGATTATATACCTTTTGTGGCCCTATCCTTAACCTTAAGTACAGGTGATTGGTTTTCAATTACCTCCAGCCACTCACTAACCTGGGAACACATTTTGATCCATGCCCCCTGCTTGTTGGGACATGCGCAGTAGAGCTCTGGGGTCTCATTTCTATAACCCCTCCTCTACCTCAGGAATGCCAGCTAGTCTACCAAACGGAGTACCTTGCAGGAAATCTTTTGTTGTGAGGTGTGAACTGGAACACTTGAAGACTGCTCTGGTTTGAGTAGTCTCCACCCTCCTGCAAACAGTAGAGGTGACAAAATCCTTTGAAACATACTTAAGTCCTTGACATTGGGTCGCCTTTCAGGCCATATGCTACCCTGGTATGCAAAGGAATTTCCTCTGGGTTTTACCCATACCTTGAAACACAGTATGTTGGATAAAACAGGAACATAGTAAAATATCCGGTTCCTTTGGGTCCAGCAGGTCCAAACTTTCCAGTTCTCAATGCCGGAACTGGGACACCCTAGGGTCCAATTTGCGACCTGCTACGACCTGGGAAACCAGAGATACACAAATACACTTAAAACCGTTTCACATTTTTAATACATAAAACTCCGCTGTAAATTAAATCACGGTTTTTCACTAAATCCCCATTGAAAACAACGGGCCTCGCCGCCATAGACTTTCAATGGCAAACCGCCGCCATTGGCGGCTATGGGAATCCCCGCCATAGACTTTCAACGGGGCGATGCCGCCGTTGAAGTCAATGGGAGTTTTCCGGCGTAGCCGGTCAATGGGTTTTTGGCCGCTATTGGAATCTATGGGAAAAGTCCCGAACCTTCAAGGGGGTCCATACTCCGTCGGGTTGGTCCAAGAGGGTCAAGGAGGGTTCTGCAGCGATGCCGGAGCAGTGGCTACAGACACCCCAAACCCCAATCTGCTGGGCCCTCCGGAACCGGAGCTATGGAATACCAAAATTCAGCTTTTCACACTTAGTCGTTTTTCGGAGCTGTTTCTGCCGCCGCCATTGGAACCTATGGCGCGGCCCGCTCTTCTCGGTTCGACCCTTATCGGGGGTGCAGGATACGTGGGACCCAGTTGTGGTTGAGTGGGGGGAGGCGTAGGAACTAGGGACAGAAAGAATTTTATTTCTAGGTGCCCTAGAACTGTTTATTCCCACGCCACTTGTCGTTGAACTTGACTTGTAAGTGATCAAAGCTCTCCTATTGAAATTGTATCCGCTTTGCGGTTAAGCGGTTTGGACGGCAGCCAACTCGTTCCTGGAAAGCTCTCTCGAAGATTTCTCCATTGAAGTCAATGAGCCCATTGACTTTCAATGGGAAACTGCCGCTCTCCCTCTCGGATGCCATCTGCTGGTCTTCTCAGGAACAGGACTCAACAGAAAGATTCACCATTAGAAAGCATTGAGCCCTAATGGCGGCCTATGGGAACCTGCAAAATGGTGCCTGAAAAGGCGGGATAGTTACACAAAGGGCTATAATCACTATACCGCTATTAACCCTTGTGCTCCCGGATGGATCCCAGTGTGTGTGTGATGCAGACACTTATTAACAATAAAACATGGGGGAACAGGGAATATACATTTTCAGGTGATGACAAGGGTTAAATCACACGTCTGGGCCTCAGCCCAGTTAACCCCTTGTCTCCCTGGTGAGGTTAGAGGGTGGCCAATTGGGGTGTAACCCCTTTAATCCCGGGCCAAATCCTCCCCATCGTCACAGTTACACTAATAAAAATTACTTGAGTGTTAAAAAATATATACATTGTTAGTTATGTAACACAATTATGACCACGCTGAACCATCAAACAATAGCTAGATATAGGCATTAATAAATAATAACCTGCAGTGATTGACTGGACTTTTAGTCATATGGACTCTGGCCCTCATGCTACACAAGCTAGTGTGATTGTAGTATGTCAATGTGAATATATAGCAGCAGGTGTTCTTCTTCAGTTTGACTAATCTTTTGGGTAATCAATGTGATAAACTAAACTGGTCCCAAATTGAGTTTCTATATAATATACTCTGCAGTGCACCTGGTGCGCTATCCATTGCGCAGCGGCAGCAGCACAAACAACAGCAGCAGTCACTATCTGCCATTGCATAATAATATAGCTCTTTATAAAACAAAAGTGAAGTAAAATAATTACATTAACAACATGTCTAATGTTAGAAATACCAGTTATAGGAGCCTATTCTAGTAGCTTCGATAAGATCACTGCCATATCAAACGGTTTGGCATGACCCTACCTCACAGTCTGACATTTGTGTTATCACGGTATTCAGAAAAAGATATCACAAGTCAGAAACCATTTGGAAGGAAAATGTCAATACTGCTCGGGATACAGTGTATTTAGCTCTGTCTTTTTGTAAGTTCTGCCCCTCGTATCTGCCGGCAGTCTGTAAGAGCTGCACAGAGAGCTGCAGAGAGAGAGAGATAGAGAGCTGTTACAGCTCTTACAGGCGACCACGCTATTTTTATTTTATTTTAATAACACAGTATTGAAGGAGGGGTCTCTGGAGCTGAACTGCATTAATTTCAACCTCGGGGACGCCTGCTTCCTGAGTTACAGGTATGTGGTTACCGCTAAGGTAATTAAGGGGTTAGTGGACAGTAGTTAATTTTACAATTTTAATGTAGCTGCCCACGGAAGACTGGGAGGATTGAGAAGGATGGCCTTCAACCTGGCAGGTGTAACTACAAATGTAATTTACTCTATGCTAGCTGGGTACTGTTTTCTTTTTATTGGGCATATGCACTATTATCCAGATCTGGATAATAGGGATTTTGCCATTTAGTGTACTGTATGTGTTGGGGGGGGGGGTGTTGGGGTAGAGGGGTGGGTAGTAGGTTGCCATTCATTACCATTGGGATGATCTTTGCTTCCATTGAGGGCATAGGCATATGCAATGGGTGTATTGGATAGTATTGGTTGTTGTAATTTATTTTAATATTTGTTAGGAGTGAGTAGGTGGGTGAAAGGGCTATTTGGGTCATGCTGGGTGCTTAGGCCATCTGGGTGGGAAGTGGGAGAGGTTGACCCTTTCATTACCTGAGCGGCAGTAACCACTCAGGTAATGAAGGGGTTAAATCCTCCTGCAACCCTCACGGTTGGTCTAGACACCCACCCTGGGCCACATACCACCTTCACCCAACCCTTTTACCCCAATAAACAGGGAACTAATATTTAACCCCTTCATTACCTTAGCGGTTAGCCGTTAAGGTAATGAAGCTGCCTATAAATTTATTTTTATTACATAGGATTAAAGCAGGGTGTCTCTGGAGCAGGTATTAATGAGGGGAAGCCTGGAGACACCCAGCTTCAATCCAATCTAGTAAAAATATTTTTTGTTCATCAGAGTCACATCGCGGATCCCATCTCGCCACCCTTCAGGTGGCGAGATCAGAACCTGTGAGTTTCAGTCGTGATGTGCATCTTGGAGCTACCTTAATGGCTCGATATTTTAAAAAATTTGCGTTCAAACATTTTTGGAGCTACCGCTCGGTTTGGTGTTGCAAGAGTGCAACTGATCGGGAAGAAGCAGTGTTCTACGAGTTTGGCATATTATCGAAGCTTTCTGAATACACTAGCTACATTTCTGGCTTCTGGCTACACTTTCAAACTCACTATAAAAGTGCTCCAAACTTTCGATGTCACTTATCGAGGTTCACTGAATAAACCCCATAGTTTTTTTTGAGAAATATTGGACAATAGAAGTAGAGGCGGGGGGAAAAGAGGTGGAAATAGTTTTGGTGGAGGTCATTTGTTGGTGGCATTGATTGTCATAAATCTGATAAAGTTAAATCAGTTCAGTTGTAGCTATTGGTGGTGATGATGATCTAGCTACAGCTAAAGTCATCATAACAGTCACAGCACATGTAAGAGGAAGGGCATTACTGTAATTACACTGTCAATGAATCACATTCACAACAATCTCACTGCAGAAAGTCCACTTCCCCTGCCCCCACCACCTCGATCTAGTAGATGACAATGAACTTCCAGTTCAGAAGAGATAGAAAAAAGGAACTGAAAGAGAAAGTTCAGACAGCCGGCTATGTCCTTATACCTAGCTAGTATTTCTGAAACTAAAATGGATAATGTGTGGAAGCATAATATTGAGAATGTTCATAAAACTGTCAGTTGTAGTGAAAAAATGCAAGGAACACTAACAGCATTGACACCAATGCAAGCTTCAGCTGTGCCTGTTACTGCTGCCAGTGCCAACAACAAGCCCACTATTGTCATTTTGAAAAGGCTTATCCTTTTTGTCACAGTCCAAAAAAGCAATTAGTGCCTAACAAGTTCTGACATTGATGTAACAAGACTCTGAAGAGCTCTTAAAACAGTCAGATGTTGAAGAGGGAGAGTCACAAATTCAATTACAGGGACTTGATGACTTTGAGGAGCAGGGGGGGTGTACTTGATTATTCATCTGTTCAAATATCACTTGTCATGAATGATGATTTTGGTGACGATGATGTTGCTGGTGCTGCTAAAGACTGGGATTTAAGTGTCGCTGGTAGTAGTGGTGGTGGTGGTGACTTTGGCAATGATGATGAATATGATAATGTTTCAGATAAAAGTGATGATACTGTGATTGTTCTACAGGTTCTACTACCTGCACGGCTTCCATTGAGCACTGAGAGAGGCTACACACACGCCGGCTGGCGTGTGCAACTCTCCACCCACAGATCTGATCTGGTGCAGTAGCTGTGTGAGCAGCAGAGAGGGGATACTCTCGAAATTATCCACCGTCTGTTTTAATCTACTGTCCGGTGAGTGGGCAGTTCACCTGGTGTTGCAGTGTGCTGGTCCTATTACATTTGTCCTTCCATTATATTTTATATGTATTTTTTATTTTTCTTAAGTCCATTGTTTTAGATTATGTTTTATTAAATGTTTTTTAATTAATCCTTCACCATTGATCTCAGCTGATAGTCATTAGTCTTGTTTGGTGTGTGTATTATATGTTGTTTGTCCCTTTATCATACAGTATTACGCTATGTATTGTGTTTTTGTTTTTATTTCTTTCAAGTACTACTCATCCGTCCGGAGCCTTATCCTGGCCCTCCAACTGGTGTGATATATATCCTTTACCATCTGGCGCCTTTGGAATACGTATCTCTTTTCTCTTTAACCATTCTGACCAGGGGGTCAGTTTTAGTATTCTAGGCAGCCCCTTATTTGTGGCTAACACAATAAGGTTCATATTGTATTTTGTCTATCTAGTCAGCGCTACCTGTTCTGTTTTTGTATCTGTCTTTTCCCCATAAGGTTAGCAGCTTTCTAGTTTCACACATGTCTCTACTGTTTGCACAGCGAGTCAGCAGGAATATTGACATTAACCGTATATTCTCAGATGAGGATATCCCCATTGTGGTTGATAATGTTCAGAATGATATGCATGAAATGGCAGACAAATTGGAAAAACTGCTTGTGAACGAAAACAAACAACTTTGGGATGCGATTACCATTGAGAAATACGTGGAACAAAAACGCATACCACGTGGCTTAAGGTTATTTAAAAAGCCCACTACTGATTTTCAGAGTGAATCATTTATTCTCGAATGGAATCACATACTCGACAATTGTTCATTTGAACTTATGCGTCTACTAATATCTAAACGCAAAGTCTGTCTTCAAACATTAGATAAAGAAATTAACGATATGAAGGGATACTTTGATAAATATAAAGATAATAGTGAGTTACCCATGTTGGAGACCAGAATTAAGAACAAAATGGATAAATTACAAAAAGAAACCATTAGTTCAAAACAAATAAAGTTCCAACGGGACAAAGTAGACTATGCTACCGGTTGCAATAGGAATTGGAAAAAACCTAAACAAGAATTTGAAAGATATAAATTTAACAAAGAGAAGTATCCTAAAGATTATTCTCACAAAATACCATCAAATTATAGAAAAACCATTCCTAGCATCAAACAAAATTCTATTGAGCCAGTGCAATTTGTGTCTCCTAAAACACATAAGAAAACTTTGATACAGACCAAATCAAATTTGGTTAATCAACCACCAAGATCTAATATCCCAGCCCTCCGATGCCATCACTCAATCAATTAGAGAGAGGTATGGACAATATTTTTGACCAATATAACCATCACAATAAATATCAACCTCTAATTGATTTAGATAAAGAACGTCATCCCGCCACGTCCAGTCGAGAAGAAGAGAGAGCTACATTCTCTTTTTTAGATTGGAGACAATCCAGGGATCCAAAAAATGCCAAAGAAGCAATAAGGGATTTATTGGGGAAAGACGGCTCCATAAGGGACTCACACAACAAAAAGCGAAAAAACACCTTAGAGGAATGAGAGGAGGGCGAAAGAATGGAAAAGGTAATAAAACACTAAGATCCAAATCTACATATAATAATATCTTTAATATTAGCAAAAAATAAACAATACAGACCGGCGCCGCAATAGTCCAAAGGGAACAATATAGTCCAATGGTATATGATATCCACATTATCCCCTGAAGAAGTGCGCATGCGCACGAAACGCGTTGGGCCGTTTGTCAGAAGTTTTATTGTGCAGTGTGGCAGAGGACTTGCTGAACGTTTGTCACAGAAATAGCTTGGAGAGGAGATTTTCGGCGCTTCCACCCGCCCCCAGTGAGGTGTTTCCGGTGGGAGGTAGATTGACAGCCCCTGGAGAGCTCCAGAGTCGCTTGGAGTGACGAACTTCCGGTCGCAGAGTGAGAGAGATCCTGGGAGGTCACGTGCTCGGACGGAGATACAACCGGACAACATACATCCTATCCTCTGCCTATGAACTGTGGCAGTCCTGTAAGTAGGATTCTGGTTTTAAAACACCGGATCCCACATCTGCCTCATCTATATTTGTGTAATAAACTACCATTTTAATATAGTCAGCCTTACTTGTTTTATGTAGTGTTTGTCTTGTTTTGTTTGTCCAACATCTATATTGTTGCACTATGATGTGTTTTCTTTGTCTCTTTTTCTGAATATGTACATGGAGTAACGTCTTGAAGAAGGCTGGAATATCCCATCATATCAACAGATATCCATCACTAGAGACATTTACACCATTGGACTATATTGTTCCCTTTGGACTATTGCGGCGCCGGTCTGTATTGTTTATTTTTTGTTTTTTTCACTAACTGTGTCTTGGAGTTAGTATTACCTGGCAGCCTATGTTTATATATATTTTGTAGTGTAGAATCACTCTATATCACCAAACTATATGGTTAATTGCATTCACTTTTAGCGCTATATACACCGTATTTTTTTCTTTTAATATTAGCAAGTACCCTATGTCTGAAAAGGAAAGTAACACTCAACGCTATGTACGAAAACAGTGCCTTAAGAAATATTTTCTTAGGGATGCCTTGTCCAAAGCAGGCACGAATAGCAACTTGCCCATTCCAACCGCACCCCAAACTAATAAAACATTTAGAAATCCATCCACTTTTTTCCCGAAATTTGTAAGTGGTCCCTTTGTGGACACCTTTGCCCAAATGGTCACGGATGACATGGAAACTTAAAGTCGCAACTTTAAAATTAAAAACGATAATCTCAGTATAGACGATAAGAACACACTGTGTGCACTTGAAGAAAATTATGCTATCATTATAAAACCAGCTGATAAGGGGGAGGGTTGGTAATCATGGACAAATCCTATTACATTGAGGAATCTTTAAGAATCCTTGGAGAAAAGTCCACTTACCAACTCCTCTCCTCTGACCCCACGATTCAATATCAACAATTACTTTTTAATTTTTTAACAATAGGCTTAAGTCAACAAATCATTACTAAACAAGAGTTCGATTTTCTTTATAATTTATATCCACGAATACCTCTGTTCTATATAATACCCAAAATACATAAAAATTTAGAATTTCCCTCTGGCCGACCGATAATATCAGGAATCCAGTCCTTAACCTCTCCCTTATCCCAGTACATTGACAATAAATTACAACCATACGTTGTGCAGTTGCCCTCTTATGTAAGAGACACAACCCACATACTGCAGACCCTACAGGACATTCATTGGCAATCACATTATTATTTTGTAACGGCCGACGTTAATTCGTTATACTGTCGCGGCCGAGTTTATTCTTACCTTTACCCGGTCTCAGCCGCGACAGTAACCGGGCGCGCGCCGGGGTGTCCCGTGCGCGCGCCGAAGCCTCTGAGGAGCGGTCCTCCGATCGGGGCTTCCCCCTCCCGTCTCCGGGTCCGCTGGGTCCCCCGGAACCCCCTACCGCCATCCCCCACATCGCGGGACACCAGGGCTCCCTCGGGGAGCCCTGGGCATGCGCGCATGGGGCGCAGGCACCCGATGAAGCGTGACCACGCATCAGTGACGTGCGGCACGCCGAGGGGATTTGGCTAGCAAGCCGGGAAATCTCCTGGCTTGCGGAACTAGCCAACTAAGATTTAAACGTGTCGCCAGTGTACACCGTCATAAAACACGAGCAAGGGTGTGCAGCCATTTTGGAAACATTAAATAACGATCCATTTGTCTCCACAGATCTAAAATCATTTATAACTTCAGGTATAATACACACAGAGCACGTCGCTACACCAGACATACACACATAGAAACATAAGTCTACCTGGTGCAAGGGAGAAAAACGTAAATCACACCACACATATAATCAGAAGACTATAAACAGCCCCCTATAATTGCACTCAAGGTAGGTGACAGGTAGGTATAATGTCAACCAGTGAATAGCTTGATAGAAGCCAAATCCTAAACATGGGATATGTAGCTAAAAGGTCACACTCAAAAAGAAAAGAAAATAAAAAAGACTTTAATAGTTATACTATAAAACACGACGAAACACGATAAAAATGCACAACAGTGCATATATAAAATCCCCTAATGTGTAGGGTAACGGAGACTAAATGGACAAAATATTGTACCAAATAATTAGCTAATATAGAGTCAGAAGCTAAATCCAAAACTGCATTGTTGCATACACATGAAAATGCAAATAATAAGTATAGATTTGCAAACTAATCAGAAGCTATATCCAAAGCTGCATATGTTACATACACAGGAAATGCAAATAATGGTAGTAAATTTGCAATATAGAGGGAAGGTAAATAAACAGGGTATAACTAGTAACCACTGTGTCCACAGTAAAATGTTCAACAATCCCTCTGCACAAAACAAGTGACAAATGAGCCCCGTCTAATGCTCGTATGATACAGGCGTTGTAAGTAAGGGTAGCGCACACCGCAAAGGTGCGCAGTAGCAAATCCCCACAGAGTGTATACAACGTAGGACCCAGTATATAGCATACGACCTGATACCCGTGTAGCAGCCAGGAAGCTCCGTGTGCAGGTAGAAGCTACCGTTACTCAGACCACAAGCCGCGCATGCGTCAACGTGATGACGTCACGGCGTACCCCGACGTACGTTTCACGCGTCACCGCGCGCTTTCTCAAGGGGGAGGAGTAGGTGGTATGTAGCATCGCTAAGAGGAACCTTTTAAGCCGTCCTAGGAGGAGGAGCCACTGACGTATGCCCACTGACATTAAAGGGGCACAGCCAATACACATGTAGTCATAACATGACAAAAAGGAATCGAGGGGGCCACTTCTCTAATAAACCATCACTTACATGGCTGGACCACAAACCAAAAGGCACATATACTTGTGGACGTTGCAAGGCGTGTTCTTCAGTGAAGGTCACGAAGACTTTCACAGACTCGACTGACAGGCACACTTATACCACCAAAGACTTAATTAACTGCCTAACTACAGGTGTGGTATACCTCATCCAGTGTGTTTGTGGTAAACAATACGCTGGGGAAACTCACAGGGCATTTAAAATTCGGATATTGGAGCACCTTGGGTCAGTACGTAATAAACTAGACACTCCTGTGGCGAGACACGTCAATAATGCACATCAGGGGGATTCCTCTAACCTGAAATTTATCGGTATTTCACACATACCCTGGGGCCCACGCAAGGGCAACTGGGACATAAGGTTACGCCAGCATGAATGCCGTTTGATTTATCATCTCAACACATTGGCACCTAATGGTTAAAATGAGGGATTCATCTTCTCACCATTTCTATCTTAAGGGTTAGAGGGATCCAGGTATATAGATATTTTAATTCTAATGTAGTAGGAGCCGTTTTGACTTTTTAGGCGGCTCCACCTAGTGTAGTTCACTCCTACACCCTCCATCTTCTACTGTATTCCTTCCCTCACTAACCCCCCTTTTGTGCATTATATGTTTATTACTTTCATCCACCTCTGTTGATTATGTACGCATATCATTATAGGTGACCCTTGTATTTACCATACATAACTGCTGTGGTTTTCCCATTATACCATATTACCATCATGGGGGCATTCATCTGCCTTTATCCACTTTGCTCCTTGCTATATATCCCATTTTTCAGTGCCTTTCACTGTGAGTTCCCTATTCATTTATTTATTAATTCATTCACTTCAATTATCCTCTGCATCTTTATTTATTTATTTATTTTTCCCAACCCCCCTCCCTCCCCCCTCCCCCCACCCGATGCCCTCCTCGATTCCTTTTTGTCATGTTATGACTACATGTGTATTGACTATGCCCCTTTAATGTCAGTGGGCATACGTCAGTGGCTCCTCCTCCTAGGACGGCTTAAAAGGTTCCTCTTAGCGACGCTACATACCACCTACTCCTCCCCCTTGAGAAAGCGCGCGGTGACGCGTGAATCGTACGTCGGGGTACGCCGTGACGTCATCACGTTGACGCATGCGCGGCTTGTGGTCTGAGTAACGGTAGCTCCTACCTGCACACGGAGCTTCCTGGCTGCTACACGGGTATCAGGTCGTATGCTATATACTGGATCCTACGTTGTATACACTTTGTGGGGATTTGCTACTGCGCACCTTTGCGGTGTGCGCTACCCTTACTTACAACGCCTGTATCATACTGTACGAGCATTAGACAGGGCTCATTTGTCTCTTGTTTTGTGCAGAGGGATTGTTGAACATTTTACTGTGGACACAGTGGTTACTAGTTATACCCTGTTTATTTACCTTCCCTCTATATTGCAAATTTACTACCATTATTTGCATTTCCTGTGTATGTAACATATGCAGCTTTGGATATAGCTTCTGATTCATTTGCAAATCTATACTTATTATTTGCATTTTCATGTGTATGCAACAATGCAGTTTTGGATTTAGCTTCTGACTCTATATTAGCTAATTATTTGGTACAATATTTTGTCCATTTAGTCTCCGTTACCCTACACATTAGGGGATTTTATATATGCACTGTTGTGCATTTTTATCGTGTTTCGTCGTGTTTTATAGTATAACTATTAAAGTCTTTTTTATTTTCTTTTCTTTTTGAGTGTGACCTTTTAGCTACATATCCCATGTTTAGGATTTGGCTTCTATCAAGCTATTCACTGGTTGACATTATACCTACCTGTCACCTACCTTGAGTGCAATTATAGGGGGCTGTTTATAGTCTTCTGATTATATGTGTGGTGTGATAACTTCAGGTATCAAGTTTATTTTAACTCACAATTTTTTTAATTTCAATAAAAATTATTATTTACAAGTATGTGGCACCGCCATGGGTACCAAATTTGCTCCAAGCTATGCAAATCTCTTTATGGGCAGCTGGGAAAAACATCATATCTGGTCCAACTGTCCCTTTGGAGCAAATTTGGTCCTGTGGCGGCGCTACATTGATGATATTATTTTTATTTGGTCAGGCACTTTGTCACAGTTAGAGGATTTTAAAACATACATGAATAACAACATTTACAATCTTTTATTTACTTTTAATTCTAGTTCTTCTTCAATAGAGTATCTAGATTTAACTATTTCAGCTAAAAATAATTGCATAGAAACCAGCACATATTTCAAACCGGTACAAGCAAATAATTAATTACATGCACGCAGTCACCACAACCCAACATGGGTCAAAAACATACCCAAAGGCCAATTTATTAGATTAAAAAGAAACAGTTCAAGTGTTGAAACATTCCATATTCAAGCAGAAGATCTAAAGAAAAAATTCATAGAAAGGGAATAGTCCTCTAAAGATCTAGACAATATAATAACTGAAGTTGCAGCAATGGAGAGATCCAATCTTTTGAAATATAAAAATAAACCTACAAATAAATCTGTAAATTTAGCTTTTGTTACTCAATACAACCAAATGGCACCCAATATACGAAGAATTTTCAAAAAATACTGGCCAATTCTCAAAAAGATAAAGAACTAGAGGGCATACTGCCAGAACATCCCCAGATTGTATTTACTAGAGCACCCAATATTGGACGAAAGTTGGCCCCAAGTTGTCCATCACTGCAAGCGACTCCACGTGATTTTGTCACACATAAAGGATATTTTCCATGTAATAGGTGCACAGCGTGCAAACATAGCATAAAAACATCCAAACATAGCATAAAAACATCCAATTTTACATCAAACAACACTTTAAAAAAATATTCTATTCAACATCACATGCAAAAGTTCTTTTGTAGTTTATTTGCTTGAATGTCCCTGCGGTCTGCAGTATGTGGGCATGACCACTAGATCAGTCCAAAGACGTCTATACGAACCTGTATACAATATTAAAAGAGGGTTAACTACGCACAACGTATCGCATCATTTTCTTCAAGTGCACGGTCAAAATCCTATAGGATTAAAATGCATGGCGATCGAAACCATCACTCCTAACTGGAGAGGAGGAAACGCTGTGAGCCTACTGGGGAGGAGAGAATCCTATTGGATCTATGAACTCCGTACTCTATCCCCACTGGGCCTCAACGTTGACTTCGATCTAAAAGCTTTTTTGGTGAATTGATTTCTACTGTGGTTTATCCAAGTTGTTCCTCGAGTCTCTGGTTTGCAAAACCTTTTGAGTAATTTGAGTATAATTATATAAACAATACACAATTTTTATATATAGTACTGTTTTTTGGTTAATGTATTTTGTGATTACATAATATTATATTCACATTAGCATGTTATTTATGCTTCACACATAACTAGCTAGGGTTTTTTATCACCAGCCTTATCACTGCACTTTTGATTTTTATCCAGTCAAACTTCACACACACATATGTCCTCACTAATTAATTATATATTAATGTTGTTTAGCTCTTCAACTATTTGAAGTGGTTTTCTATTATGCACTATCATTCATATAATGTCTTATGCTATTTCTCTTAATAACCAGACACAATATACACACATAATTTTTATATTTTTTTTTATTTTATTATTTATATGGTAGCACATCCACCTTTCTATATAAATTGTTAACAGACCATAATTTTATAATTTCAATCACTCATTTATTGCAAGTAACCCTATATACAGCACAATGGTGCTTTATACACATTATTTTGCATCATATTATATATCATATATATTTCCGTTTATTTTCTTTTAAGTTTGTCAAGTAGTTAGTTATATGTCTCCAGCTGAGATTGTTATTATATAGCAATGTATTTATTTATTATTTGTTGATGTAATGTATTACTGCGCATGTGCTTTTATCACTAATGAGCACTGACCTTCCCGAGTGCCCACTGCGCATGTGCAGGAAAGTACCAGGTGAAATTGGACTAATTTGGACTCCTATTTAAAGGACATTAATGGACACTATTGTAGAACCCCTGAGGAAGAAAGCAGCACGCTTTCGAAACGTGTAGGGTGGCCTGTTAGGACTTCTACTGTGGCCAGGTATGTTTCCACTTTCCCGAGCAGAGCCCGTGCAGATCCGGAGGCGAATCAGCTGTTACCAGCCGACGTCCATAGTATCACTACAAGTGAATCAGCAGTGGCGAATCTGATACTACCTGCACGGCTTCCATTGAGCGCTGAGAGAGGCTACACACACACACGCCGGCTGGCATGTGCAACTCTCCACCCACAGATCTGATCCGGTGCAGTAGCTGTGTGAGCAGCAGAGAGGGGATACTCTCGAAATTATCCACCGTCTGTTTTAATCTACTGTCCGGTGAGTGGGCAGTTCACCTGGTGTTGCAGTGTGCTGGTCCTATTACATTTGTCCTTCCATTATATTTTATATGTATTTTTTATTTTTCTTAAGTCCATTGTTTTAGATTATGTTTTATTAAATGTTTTTTAATTAATCCTTCACCATTGATCTCAGCTGATAGTCATTAGTCTTGTTTGGTGTGTGTATTGTATGTTGTTTGTCCCTTTATCATACAGTATTACGCTATGTATTGTGTTTTTGTTTTTATTTCTTTCAAGTACTACTCATCCGTCCGGAGCCTTATCCTGGCCCTCCAACTGGTATGATATATATCCTTTACCATCTGGCGCCTTTGGAATACGTATCTCTTTTCTCTTTAACCATTCTGACCAGGGGTTCAGTTTTAGTATCCTAGGCAGCCCCTTATTTGTGGCTAACACTCCCATATAAGGTTCATATTGTATTTTGTCTATCTAGTCAGCGCTACCTGTTCTGTTTTTGTAATGATGATGAATATGATAATGTTTCAGATAAAAGTGATGATACTGTGATTGTTCTACACAGTTGTGAAAATTAAGATTCAATGACAAGTAAAGCAATCAATACAAGCGGTGAAAGTAATACAGAACAATCTTGTATATTGATTATTTAATAAACATAAGCCATCATCATCATCATCATCATCATCATCATCCTCAAATCACGCATATTGAATTTACACTGCCTGAACAGGAGCAGGAGCAGATCGTTCCTGAGGCAAGCTCACAACTGAGGTTGACGCACAGTCCAGTAGAATGCCTACTCCAGTGCCTGATACATGCAGGAACAGTCGCTTGTACAACAACCAGTCTCACAGAAAGAGCACATTGACAGAGAGATTCACTCTTGTGCTGGCTGACACTGTCTGCCAATCTGCCAGTCTGCCACTACTCATAATAAAAAATAAATGTAAAAAATTGAACAAATTAAAAAAATAATAAAAAATTATATTAATTGACACAAATACTGTATTTAAAAATACATGTGTATATATACATATATACTGTATATATAGTCAGAAACAGGTCACGCACAAAACAAAATGTAAGGGTAAATGATGGGTGCAAACTGTCCAAAAAGATACAGAAAAGGGAAAAAATGGAAAGAGCGCTTGAGAAAGGTCCGGTAGGGATCGAAACATTGAGTCAATAAATGTCACTTTTTTGCATATAGGCGTGCCTGTCCTATATATATATATTTGTGAACAAAAAACAAACAAAAGCGCAAGCACAATAGCACGTAACTGAATAAAAAATAAGGTACATTAATTTAAAAAATCAGCAACCCATAAGAAAGGAAGTTCAAAAGTGAGGTAGAAGTGGACACCCCATCTGGCCCTGATTCCTGCATTTGAACTACGCTGGAAAGGAGGATATCATCAATACCAGACTGCATCATTACTGCTGTTATCCTGCCTTTACCATTTATATTTGCTGTGACTTCACTTCTTCTCAAATTATGCACTTCTTTTTACCAGCCTCAGTTTGTCTCTAACTCTATTCATATATCTCCATCTCTCCTTCCTTCACCACTTCTCTTTTCACATGAACTCCTTTCTTACCTGCGTCCTCTGACACCACACAGCTATATCCCCTGCACTAAAACACACCCTTACAAATCATCCTCACACATCCTCTTTCTATCCATGCTTCTCCTCCTTGCTTCTGGGGATATCTCTCCCAATCCTGGTCCCTGTCTTATTCCTACATGCGCTCGTCCTCGCCTGCCAACTGCAACCTCTACTCCTTCTGGTGTCAACCCCTCCAACCTCATACCCATCCCCTGCCACCCTCCCTCCTCTCTCCCTTTCTCCTGTGCCCTTTGGAATGCTCGCTCCCTCTCTAACAAGTTCCTCTCTGTGCATGACTTCTTTCTCTCTCACTCCCTGCTTCTCTTTGCTATAACTGAGACCTGGCTCACTCAGTCTGACTCTGCTCTGGAAGCTGCCCTCTCCTACGGTGGCCTTTCCTTCTCCCACACTCCGCGCACCTATGGCAGGGGTGGAGGCGTGGGGCTCCTGCTCTCCCCTCTCTGTCGTTACCGAACCCTTCCTATTCCTCCCTCTCTTGCTTTTCCCTCCTTTGAGGCTCACACTGTCCAGATTTTCTCTCCTCTCCCTGTTCATGTGGCGGTCATCTATCGCCCACCTTCCTCTACTCATCCCCCTTCTGCCTTTCTCTCTCACTTTGAATCCTGTCTCTCTTTCTTCCTCTCCTCATACTCCCCTGTTCTTCTCCTTGGGGACTTCAATTGCCACATTGATGACCCCTCTCTCCCTTGGGCTTCCAGCTTTCTTTCTCTAACCTCTTCTTTTGGCCTTCAACAGTGGACTGCAGCCAGCACCCACAAGGATGGCCACTACTTAGACCTAGTTTTCACTAAGAACTTCTCTCTCTCTGATTTCTCCATTTCCCCTTTTCCTCTCTCTGACCATCATCTCATCTCATTCTCTCTATCTCGCTTCTCCCCTTCTCCACCTCCATCTATACCCCGGTTCTGCAGAAACCTGCGCTCTATTCACTTACCTGACTTTGAGTCCACTTTACGCTCCTCCCTCTCCCTCTCAGCTCTGCTACAGACCTCGACAACCTGGTCAGGAACTACAACTCTGTCTAGTCCTCCTCTCTTGATCTACATGCCCCACTTTCTCTCTGCCGCACTCGCCCTTCTAACCCTAGACCCTGGCTAAATTCCCCCACACGCATGCTGCATTCCTCCACTCGTTCCTCTGAACGCCTCTGGAGGAAGTCTAACACTGTCGCAGACTTCCTTCACTACAAATTTATGCTATCCTGTTTCAACTCTGCCCTCTCGCAAGCTAAACAAACCTACTTTTCTGCACTAATCAACATGCACAAGTCTAACCCACGCCGACTGTTCTCTGTCTTTGATACTCTACTCAAACCAACCTCAGCTGCCTCTCCTTCCTCCATCTCCGCTCAGGACTTTGCTGACTATTTTAAGGAAAAGGTGGAATCCATACGTCAGAACATCCCCTCTGTTTCTTCTTCCCATCCTACACCTCTTCCTAACTCTCCTCCTGCCTTCATTGACTCTTTTTACACTGTCTCAGAGGAGGATGTGTCGCTGTTGATCGCCACTTCTACCTCTACCACTTGCCCTCTTGACCCCATTCCCTCCCATCTCCTAAAACCTCTTGCTCCTACTATAATCCCTACGCTCACACACATTTTTAACTCCTCCCTCTGCTCTGGAACCTTTCCATCCTCCTTCAAACATGTAATAGTCATACTATCACTCAAAAACAGCAACCTTGACCCTACCTGTCTTTCTAACTATCGACCTGTTTCCCTCCTGCCTTTTGCCTCTAAACTCCTTGAACGTCTTGTATTCTCTCGCTTGCTCCATTTTCTCAACACCTATTCTCTCCTAGACCCTCGCCAATCTGGCTTCCGCACTGCTCACTCCACGGAAACAGCCTTCACTAAAATAACTGACGACCTCCATGCTGCCAAAGACAGAGGTCATTACACTCTGCTCATATTACTCGACCTCTCTGCAGCATTTGATACTGTGGATCACCCTCTTCTCCTTCACATTCTCCATACTCTTGGTATTCGGAACGAAGCTCTATCCTGGATCTCATCCTACCTCTCCCATCGTACTTTCAGTGTCTCTTCTGCTAACACCTCCTCCTCCTCTATTGATCTCTCTGTGGGGGTACCCCAGGGCTCTGTCATGGGACCTCTTCTCTTTTCTCTGTACACACTCTCTCTAGGTGACCTAATAACATCTTTTGGGTTTAAATATCACCTCTATGCTGACGACACACAAATATACTTTTCAACACCTGACCTTACACCTGCTATACAGACCAAAGTTTCTGAATGTCTCCCTGCTATATCATCCTGGATGGCCCTCCGTCGCCTTAAACTCAACATGGCTAAAACAGAGCTCCTCATACTTCCTCCCAAACCTGGCCCTACTACCTCCTTCCACATTACTGTTGGAACTACGATCATCCACCCAGTAGCCCAAGCACGCTGCCGGGGGGTCACACTCGACTCCTCTCTCACATTCGCCCCTCACATTCAAAACATTTCTAAAACTTGTCGCTTTTTCCTCCGCAATATTACAAAGATACGCCCTTTCCTCTGTTGCTCGACTCAGGCCCTCCTTCTCTCCCGTCTTGATTACTGTAACCTCCTGCTGTCCAGCCTTCCTGCCTCTCACCTGTCTCCCCTACAATCTATCCTAAATGCTGCTGCCAGAATCACTCTACTCTTTCCTAGATCTGTTTCAGCATCTCCCCTCCTGAAATCCCTCTCCTGGCTTCCAATCAAATCCCGCATCTCACACTCCATTCTTCTCCTCACTTTTAAAGCTTTACACTCTTCTGCCCCTCCCTACATCTCAGCCCTAATTTCTCGCTATGCACCATCCCGACTCTTGCGTTCTGCTCAAGGATGTCTTCTTTCTACCCCCTTTTTATCTAAAGCCCTCTCCCGCCTTAAACCTTTTTCACTGACTGCCCCACACCTCTGGAATGCCCTTCCCCTCAGTACCCGACTAGCACCCTCTCTATCCACCTTTAAGACCCACCTTTAGACACACTTGCTTAAAGAAGCATACGAATAGCACTGTGAACATTCTGAACACATGATACATAAAGCTTGGCCCCCTGCAGACGCACTTACCAGAACTCCCTCCTACTGTCTCTGTACGTTCTCGCTACCTACCAATTAGATTGTAAGCTCCTCGGGGCAGGGACTCCTCTTCCTTAATGTTATGTTTGTCTAAAGCACTTATTCCCATGATCTGTTATTTATATTATCTGTTATTTATTCGATTACCACATGTATTACTACTGGGAAGCGCTATGTACATTAATGGCGCTATATAAATAAAGACATACAATACAATACTTACAGGATTTTAAACAGAACCATTCGTGGGAGAGAAATCTCTATTGTGGTCATGTGCGGTGATAGAGTGAGTCCCAGGTTTGCAGAGTGGATGTAAACAGCCCAGGTTCACCAAATTGGCAGCAAGATAAAAAAGGTATCCAATGCCTGCACGTCCTTTGCTCCCTCATACAATGGTTGATAGCACTTGAAATTACCGCCAGCCAGAGCGCAGGGAAGCCAGGGACTCCAAATACACCAACACGAACGCGATGACGTCACAGCTCTACGCGTTTCATCACACTGCAGCGACTTCGTCAGGAGTATTGTAATTAGTCAAGGACAGCCAATTAAATAGGCTGGATCAAGTAAACCTATTTTCACATTGGTACTAAGTTTCACCACAAACCGTATAACTCCATAATTTCTATAAATATCAACATTACAATGAATAACAACAAAAAAACATCAATAATTATGTTGTTCACATCATACAATGAAAATAGCTCAAACTAAACAATTTAATTATGTATAAACTCAACTAACACAATGACGTTTTAGAGAAAGCTGTCCCACTAATACGGAAGAATATATATATATATATATATATATATATATATATATACCAAATTAAAATTAAAGCCTAAACCTATAATATTAGTTCCAAAAAATATTAATAAATCAATATATTAATTAGAAAATAATAATATAAATATATAAACAACCAAATACCACTACACCATATAAAAATGAATTATAGAAAAATCTAAATAAAGTTAAAAAAATATTTTAAAATCAACCTATTTAATTCCTTGTGTGATGAGAACAACATTCACAAAACAAT
Source organism: Ascaphus truei (assembly GCF_040206685.1). Classification (NCBI taxonomy): domain Eukaryota; kingdom Metazoa; phylum Chordata; class Amphibia; order Anura; family Ascaphidae; genus Ascaphus; species Ascaphus truei. The sequence goes on from NC_134483.1 coordinate 176,592,811, forward strand.
CTTTACATTATATGTACTAACAGAAATTATTAAATTGATAATTCACATAGTGCATTAATTAAATTATATCTAATTACATATAATAACAACAATTGTTACATAGAAAATAACTAAAATGATAAAAAGGATAAAGGAAAAAACTGGATTAACTATTAAATAATACCTACTCTAAGGAAATATCATATAATATAGAGGAACACTATGTATGAGAGAGCCTTTTTGGATTTACTCACTTGGTACACTTTCTCCCAGGGGTCTTAATGAGTGCTTGGATACTAGCACACTGGTTTAGAGTCCTGCCTTGCTGTTCTCTGCCTTGCTGCTCTGGTTGCTAGTTTGGTTCCTCTCCCCCTATCCTAGGATGGGGTTCTGTGTTTTTGGAGGGAATTCCTCTATATTATATGATATTTCCTTAGAGTAGGTATTATTTAATAGTTAATCCATTTTTTTCCTTTATCTTTTATAATTTTAATTATTTGGTTGTTTATATATTTATATTATTATATTCTAATTAATATATTGATTTATTAATATTTTTTGGAACTAATATTATAGGTTTAGGCTTTAATTTTAATTTGGTATATATATATATTTTCTTCCATATATGATGAAACTTAGATTGGTAATAGTGGGACAGCTTTCTCTAACACGTCATTGTGTTAGTTGAGTTTATACATAATTAAATTGTTTAGTTTTAGCTATTTTCATTGTATGATGTGAACAACATAATTATCGCTACAGTGTGACGAAACGCGTAGAGCTCTGACGTCATCGCGTTTGTGTTGGTGTATTTGGAGTCCCTGGCTTCCCTGCGCTCCAGCTGGCGGTAATTTCAAGTGCTAGCAACCATTGTATGAGGGAGCAAAGGACGTGCAGGCATTGGATACCTTTTTATCTTGCTGCCAATTTGGGATAGGAGTTCATGGTGAACTTGGGCTGTTTACATCCACTCTGCAAACCTGGGACTCACCCTATCACCGCAGACGACCACAATAGAGATTTCTCTCCCATGAATGGTTCTGTTTAAAATCCTGTAAGTGCACATTCTTATGGGTTGCTGATTTTTTAAATAAATGTACCTTATTTTTTACTCAGTTACGTGCTATGAAGCTTGCGCTTTTGTTTGTTTTTTGTTCATAGATTCCAAAGGTGGGTGGCTATACCACTCCTCTTAAAGCTGCAAAGATGCCCCCTGGATCTTCTATTGGGACTATATTTCTCTCTGGATTTTTTGTTTGAGTGGAACATTCATTTGGGATTTTTCCTTTTTTTTCACTATCACGTTATGGTTTGTAGATATTATTAGGTTAAATTGTGGTAATTTTAATTTATCTTAATATTTTAAATATGTTATTATAATTTATCATTTATTAGGGTTATTTCACATCCTCTTTAGCGCTACTTAATTTTTTGTGTTGTCTTTGTTATATATATATATATATATATATACCATACGATACCGGTTGCAACACGACATCAAGGGACAGCACGCAGGTACGTAAATCATACGTTTTCTATATTTGATAGAAGACACACAATTTTTTGTGTCTTCTATCAAATATAGAACATTTATGATTAACTTACCTGCGTGCTGTCCCTTGATGTCGTGTTGCAACCGGTATCGTATGGTCTGTTATTGCTTTATGGGATAAGCACCAAAACTTATTTACTTGCAAATGGTGTGCCGGCTGTGCATTGGATTATATTTCTATATATATATATATATATAGCAACTGTAAATATTACTGTATGTTCATTTGCATGTCTTAGACAGGTCTGCAACCCTGACATGCAAATGAACATACAGTAATATTTACAGTTGCAATATGCTTTACTGTGGAAGGTTTTTGTCAC